>NC_057799.1:334237137-334254978 GCF_018294505.1 Triticum aestivum
CGTGGGTATCCCTACCAGGATGGGAGGTGTCCCCTGTTTAGTGCCGGCTATCTGCAATGAACGTTTACCCAAGGACTTCAAAGGCCCTAGGAAGGTGCCCAACTACACGGCTGACTTACAACCCGTAGCCTGGATCGAGAGTTATGAGATGGCCATGGAGCTACTGGAGGTCAGTGAGGCGGCAATGGCCAAGTACTTCACCATGATGTTGGATGGGACTGCCCGCACTTGGTTAAAAGGGCTACCACCGAATTCCGTCGGGTCTTGGGCTGAGCTGAAAGCTCGGTTCATCCAAAACTTCAAAGATACCTGTAGGCAGTCTATGTCAATTGTGGATTTGACTAACTGTAAGCAGCAGGAGGGTGAGTCTACGACACATTGGGTTCGCCGGGTTAAGGAGATCATACACTCGTCAGACAAGATGGATGCCGGCTCAGCAGTTTTAATGCTGGAGCAGAATTGTCGTTTTGTGCCCCTGAAGATGAAACTCGGGCGGCTTAAGCGCGACTGCAGTGACATGGGCACACTAATGGCGGCTCTTGTCAAGTACGCCGATTCTGATGGTACCAAGGATCCCCCTTCAGATGAGGAAAGGACAGGGAAGGGAAAGAAGAATGGCAATGGCAAGGGTCCTCAGCATAACCCGGGGAACCAAGGAGGAGGCAAGCGCAAGGCAGACGGCAGCCTAGAGTTTGTAGCCAACGCCAGCGCACAAGGCAATAACCAGCGACGCAAGGGGAGGCCCCCTCCCCGAGGCGGCGGGTCAGGACCAACACTGGAGCAGCTGTTGAATGAGCCTTGTCCAAGGCATCGCTCTAGAGAGAAGCCAGCGACTCATCTATGGAAGGATTGTGCAATCATGAAGGCATTTAAGAACTACAATGTCCTGGGCGGCGGCTCAGGCGCCGGCGGTTTTCATGGCCCGGGCGGCGGCTCAAATTCTATCCTCAGAACGGTCAAGGGGGCTTTAATCAGCAGTCTAGCCAGGGTCATCAGCAGCAGCAGGGGGGTTATCAGACCAATCCAAAGCAGCTTAGCGGGGGACAGTATCATGTGTTTACCACCAGTCTATGTAAACGAGATCAGAAGCTTCATAAGAGGGCAGTAAATGCCGTTGAGCCAGCGGTTCCACGCTACTTGCGGTGGTCTGAACAGCCTATAGTGTGGAGTAGGGAGGATCACCCTCCCCGGGTGGATAATCCGGGTCACTTGGCCTTAGTAATGGCTCCTCAGGTGGGAGGATATAAGTTCACTAAGGTGCTCATGGATGGAGGCAGCAGCATCAACATCCTCTATTATGAGACTTTCCGTCGTATGGGGTTGATTGATAAAAACCTCAGCCAGTCCAACACTATTTTCCACGGTGTGGTACCGGGTAAGTCGGCTTATCCGGTCGGCAAGATTGAATTGGAAGTGGCCTTTGGAGATGAGAACAACTACAGGGTGGAGAAATTGACCTTTGAGGTGGTCAAGATAAGAAGCCCGTACCATGCTATATTTGGACGGCCGGCTTACGCCAAGTTCATGGCACGGCCGTGTTATGTGTACTTACAGCTCAAGATGCCAGGTCACAATGGGACCATTACAGTTCACGGCAGCCGGAAGGTGGCCTTGGAATGTGAGGAAGGCGATGCGGCTTATGCAGAATCTGTTTGTGCAACAGAGGAGTTGAAGTTTTACAAAGATAATGTTGACCCAACAGACATGACCTCTCTGAAAAAGCCGACTACGGAAAATGAGCCGGCGATGAAATTTAAGTCGGCTGATGAAACTAAGCTCGTTGATTTTGTCCCAGGAGATTCATCTCAGCAGTTTAGCATCAGAGCAAATTTGGATCCGAAATAGGAAGGCGCGCTCATCGAGTTCATCCGTGAGAATAGGGACATCTTCGCATGGAAACCTTCTGACATGCCGGGTGTACCTAGGTAACTCGCTGAGCACACTCTCAATGTTGATCCGAAATTTAAGCCGGTCAGACAGTTCCTTCGGCGGTTTAATGAAGAGAGGCGGAAAGCTATTGGTGAAGAGGTGGCCCGGCTCTTGGCGGCCGGGTTTATTGTTGAAGTCTTTCACCCAGAGTGGTTAGCTAACCCGGTGCTCGTACTCAAGAAGAACGGCACTTGGCGGATGTGTGTGGACTACACGGACTTGAACAAAACGTGTCCGGCTGATCCTTTCGCCCTTCCCCATATTGATCAAATTATTGATGCTACGGCCGGTTGTGCGCGTTTAGGTTTCCTGGACGCTTATTCCGGATATCATCAGATTAAAATGGCGGTTAAGGACCAGGAGAAGACGGCATTCATCACTCCCTTTGGAGCCTTCTGCTATGTGTCCATGCCTTTTGGACTCAAGTGTGCACAGGCGACTTATCAGCGTTGCGTGCAGAACTGTCTTCATAAACAGATTGGGCGCAATGTTCATGCTTATGTGGACGATATTGTGGTTAAGTCCATAAAGGAGGAAACCCTGATAGATGATTTGAGAGAAACCTTTGATAATCTCCGGGTCTACAAGATGATGCTTAACCCGGCCAAGTGTGTCTTCGGTGTTCCTGCAGGCAAACTCTTGGGTTTTTTGGTTTCTAACAGAGGCATTGAAGCTAACCCAGAGAAGATCAAGGCCATCACCTCCCTGGCTAAGCCGGCGTGTATAAATGACGTTCAGGGCTTGGCGGGTCGCATCGCTGCGTTAAGCCGGTTTATAAGCCGTCTGGGTGAGAAGGCCATGCCATTATATCAGTTGATGAAGAAGACTGAGAACTTTGTCTGGAATGATGCAGCTAATACTGCCTTTGAGGATTTGAAGAAGCAGCTGGCAGAGCCTCCAGTCCTTGCTGCTCCGGTTGACAAGGAGCCCTTATTATTGTACGTAGCGGCGAACACACGAGCCGTCAGTGTGGCTATTGTGGTGGAGCGCAAGGAGGAGGGTAAGGAGCATCCGGTTCAGCGGCCGGTTTATTATGTCAGCGAAGTGCTCATTGAGTCCAAGCAGCGGTATCCGCATTGGCAGAAGCTTGTGTATGGTGTATTCATGGCAAGCTGGAAACTTAAGCATTACTTTCAGGGTCATCCCATCACCGTAGTCAGCTCTGCCCCTCTTGGTGATATCATTCGAAACAGAGAGGCCACAGGGAGAGTAGCTAAGTGGGCTATAGAACTTGGACCTCATGGTCTCAAATACGTGCCACGCACTGCTGTTAAATCTCAGGCCTTGGTGGATTTCATCAATGACTGGACAGAGTCACAGGTGCCCGAGCAGAAGCCGGATAACACATATTGGACTATTCACTTTGATGGGTCCAGGCAGTTGGAGGGCTCGGGGGCCGGAGTTGTGTTAGCTTCCCCTAAAGGTGACAAGTTCCATTATGTGCTACAGTTGCTGTTTCCTTGTACTAACAACGCGGCTGAGTACGAGGCCTTGCTCCATGGTCTTCGGATGGCTAAAGAGATGAGCTTAAGCCGGGTAAGGTGCTTCGGCGACTCAGACTTGGTGGCTCAACAAGTATCAGGAAAGTGGGATTCCAAGGACCCTCTCATGGCGGCTTATCGCCGCGAGGTTGATGCCATTGCTGGGCATTTTCAGGGTTACCAAGTGGAACACATCGACCGCAGGAAGAACGAGGCGGCGGATGCTTTAAGCCGGCTGGGCTCTCAGCGAAAACCGGTGCCGCCTAACACTTTCCTGGACGTCCTGTATAGCCCTTCTGTTAAGTTGCCTACAGAGGAAGACTTGGCTGTCCCTGACCCGGAGGCACGACTGGTGGTGGCTCTCCATATCATACCAGACTGGACAATGCCATATCTGGCTTACATGACCCGGGGCGAGTTGCCTGAGGATGAAACTTTGGCCAGGCAAATAACCCGGCGGGCTAAGTCAATGATTGTTATCAATGGGGAATTGCATCACCGCAGTGTTACGGGGGCGTTTCAGCGTTGTGTTTCCCCTGAGGAAGGTCAAGAAATCTTGCGTGAAATCCATGAAGGGGATTGTGGCCATCACGCCGGCTCAAAGTCTCTTGTGGCCAAGGCTTTTCGTCATGGCTTTTATTGGTTGACGGCTCATGCTGATGCAGAGGACTTGGTCAGTAAGTGTGATGGTTGCCAAAGGTTCTCGCGACGGGCTCATATACCGGCTCAAGAGCTGAGGATGATCCCAATTACTTGGCCCTTTGCGGTCTGGGGGCTTGATATGGTTGGGCCCTTCAAAAGGTCCAAGGATAAGAAGACCCACCTTTTGGTGGCAGTTGACAAGTTTACCAAGTGGGTTGAAGCGGAGCCCGTTAGCAAGTGTGATGCAGCCACGGCGGTTCAGTTTATGAAAAGGTGATCTTTCGCTTTGGCTTTCCGCACAGCATTATCACTGACAATGGCACCAATCTCTCCAAAGGCGCCATGGAAGAATTTTGTCAACGAGAGCATATCCGACTTGATGTTTCCTCAGTAGCTCATCCTCAATCCAATGGTCAAGCTGAGCGAGCTAATTAGGAGATTCTGAAGGGCATCAAGCCCCGGCTTTTGGTCCCTTTGCAACGGACGCCGGGTTGTTGGGTGGAGGAGTTGCCATCCGTGTTATGGAGCATCAACACTACTCCTAACAGGTCTACAGGTTTTACACCTTTCTTCATGGTTTACGGGGCAGAAGCAGTCCTCCCCAGTGACATCCGTCATGACTCACCTCGAGTGGCGGCTTATGTTGAGGCGGATAATGAGCAGGCGCGCCAAGATGCTCTTGACTTGCTGGACGAACAACGTGATGTGGCAGCAACCCGTTCAGCGATTTACCAACAAGACCTGCGCCGTTATCATAGCCGCCGGGTTAAATCCCGGGTCTTCCAGGAAGGGGATCTCGTGCTCCGGCTTATCCAAGATCAAACTGATGCGCACAAACTATCCCCGCCTTGGGAAAGGCCCTTTGTGGTCAGCAAGAACTTACACAACGGGTCATATTACCTCATTGACGTCCGGGAGCACAAAGATTCACGTAAGTCGGAAGAAGAGACCCGTCGGCCGTGGAACATAGCTCAGCTTCGGCCTTACTACACTTGAGCCACCGGCTCTCATAATGTACATATTTCTCTCAGCCATGTATATATTATGATAAAGCAATAAAGCAGGACCTCTGTCCTTTTTCTCCTCCAAATGTGCATGTGCTTTCTTTGCAAGATCAACATGGTAACTTGAAGGAGGATCCGGCTTATGATCGTATTCGAATCTAGCCGCAGGTAATAAGGTCACGTGGGGGCTTCCTGTTCAAACATGGGTCGTATTCGAACCAAAGAGAACATAGCTGTCGATACCCATTTGATTGGCAAAGTGCCGAGCTCATTGGGAGGATTTCTCTGATCATATTTGAATCATAGTTTAACCCCTTTGAGAACCGACGTGGATCGTATTCGAATCAGCGTCGTTAAACAATTCTTAAAATCACTTGGGGGCTTCCTGTTCAAACATGGGTCGTATTTGAACCAAAGAGAACATAGCTGTCGGTACCCTCTTGATTGGCATCGCCACACCCACTGGGGGCTATATGATCATATCCGAATCTTAGCTTAACCCCTTTGGGCCGGGTCTCTGGTCGAATTCGAACCGGAAGCCCCCAAGTTCTTCTGCTTTATAACAAGTTTTCTCTGATTATGTCAAAGTGTGTACAGTCAGGTCTCGCTTGGCCGGTTTAAATTTTGATTTCCAGTGTTGGTTCAATACAATAGGTGTCATTAAAACAGATACACCGGAGTTAAGGTACCAACCTTATTACTCGGGTTATCTAAACCGGAAATACGCTGGCAGGCCGCTAAGTGTGTTATCACGGCTATATTAAAGACATAATTAAGGGTCAATCTTTTTGATTCATATCCGGGTTATATATCTAAAACCGATGAATCTCAGCGCGGTAAGCCGCCTAGAGACTTGCGATTTGTCCTTTTATGCAGGATAGTTCAAGTCAATTATTTGAGACTAAGGAGAATGAATGACCCGGAGAAATATCAAGAGACAACTTCAATAGACTTCAGCATTCAATATGTGCACGATGGCACGGCAAAGATAAAATGTTGCACCTACTCTATTACAAGACTCATCGAGTCCAAAAGGGTGGAGCATTGTTTGGTAAGCCGGCTGCAGAAGTTAAGACGCTTGCTGGGTGGAAGTCTCCGGCTCATCTCTTTCTTCTCCTCCGGCTGTCCCCAAGGTCTGGAAAGTCGACGACTTCCAGTCGATGCCGCTCAGTGCTTCGAATTGGGCTTCCTCGTCAATTAACCCGGCCGGGTCAATCTCCGGGGCAAAGGTGTGCTGACGAGCTGGCGGAATTAAACTCAGAGCTTCATAGCGAGGGGTTGGAATCCTCTGATTTTCCGCATTATAACCCGGCTGGTACTTGGTCAGATCCATGTCGTTTCCAATAAGAGTTGCCACCGGGCGCACGATCTTCATGCAGGCGGCGAAGTCTTTTTGGTCGAAAGCCGTGCCATCTTCCTTCAGACTTGGATAGCCGAGGGCGATGTCTGCCGGGTCTAGCTCCGGCAGGAAAGCCTTGGCCCGGCTCAGCGCGGCGATCGCTCCGGATCTCGCAGAGGCCCGTCGCAGCTCTTGGATACGTTGCGGGAGGACGGCGAGCTGACGAAGAACCTCCGCCAAGTGAGTCGGCACCTCGTTGGATAAGGCTACCACAGCTAAGGCACGTTGTGACCCGGTGTAGAGTTGCTCCACCAGGGTGTACACAGCCTTTAGCTTGGTTACCACACTCTGGTTGAGGTTGGCACTTCTGGAACCTGTTTCATAGAGCAGGACAAGCCGCCGACCAGGGTGAGTTATGAGGCATTAAAATTGTAAACTGAATAAAAGCCGGCGGATGACTTACCGAAGATTGCAGCAACCATTTGAGACACTTGGCGCTTTAAGCCGGAGAGTTTGGCCGTCTTCTCTGACAGGGCCCTCTCCGCCTGATCAGCCCGGTTCACCAATGCGGCCTTTTCTTCGGCCCACGCTTTTCGTTCAGCATCAAACTCTGTCTTCAGCTTCTCTTGTGAGGCGATGCTGGACACGAACTTGGCATTTGCCTTCCGGGTCTCCATCTCTTGCATCTTCAGCCGGTTCTTAAGATCGGCAAGGTCAGTCTCAAGCTTCTTGCCAACAGCCTGTATAAATGTCCGGGTTATGGCATGAACAGTTACTATACAAATTTCAAGTCCCAAGTGTTTTCCAAGCAAAGACACTTGGCACTTGGGGGCTAATGTGTATCGAAGGTTCTTATCTACAAATTACCGGTTTAATTGGCTAAGCCGGAACTTCAGTCTACAACATATTCAATCATAAGTCGTTGACTTGAGGTCTAGCATGGTAAAAGTAACTACGCAGTAAGTAAGAGAACAGAAGGATAATACCTCAGATTTCTGCTGGATCTGGGTCACCATGGCAACCTCTGCGTCCCGGCTCTTCTGTACTTGGTTGATGTAGCCGGAGACGAGCTCTCCGATGCTCAGGTTGGCATAGTCAGTTAGATCCAGACTGACCCGGTGGGGCTGCAGTACTTCCCCCTTGGCAAAGCACTTGGCCAGTGCCGTAGGCCTCCCCGGCTCAACAAATTCCGTCCGGGTGATTTCCACGTCCGGGTCATTTGTTGGCTGAGCCGAGCCGGAGGCCTCCGGGTCAGCAGAAGCTTCTACAGGTGCCTTGTCGATTGGAGCGGTGGCTTCGGGGGCGGAGGCAGCTGGCGGTTCTTGAACCGTCACCTCCGGTTCAGGCAAATCCGGCTCTCCGGCCGACTTGGTTTTCTTCGCCCTCTTGGTGAGCTTTGCCTGGGCACTAAAAGAACAACAAAGGTTAGTACAAAAAGTATGAGCAAAGATTAGAACAACATGAGATGGTTATCATTACCCGGGCACGGTCTTGAAAGTTGGCAGATTCGACTACATAGAATCGCCAGAAGAATGGGAAGTCTCCTGATAATTTGAGTCAGAGGAATTAAGCGGTTGGCGTATAACACCCGCAAAAGGATGAAAAGGGTACAATTTTGTGGTCACCTCGGTCCGGCGTTTCCTTGATGCATCAGGTAACCCGGAGGAGAGGTCAGTGTCCTTGTTGGTCCGGGTATGCCGCCGGCTCTCATGAACCTGTCGCTTCAAAATAAATTGAGGATCTTGGTAAGCTAAAGGATGGGAAAATCTTACTTTCCGGGCTACTCTTCGGGTTTTCAGCCGTGGCAAGGGCTCCGAGTCGGAGGAAAGTATTGTTACCTCTTCAACCACCGGGTTACTGGCTCCGGTGTCCTCCTGTTGATAAACAGCATTGATAAGGCGGACAGAGCTAAAACAACAAGTATAACAAGAGCTTACAAGTCTAGGAATTACCTCAGACTCGGAGCTGTCACTTAGCTGCAATAGCTCCGAAGCAGTGGGCCTACTTCCCTTCTTACGGGGGGCGGCTTTCTTGGCGGCTCTCTTCGCCTTTCTGGCCTTCTTGGCCGCGTCATGGTCATACTTGACCCGCCAGAACTTGTCGTCAGCCTGAAAAATACAATGATGATTTCTTGAAGATCCAGATGAAGGTTATCTATGGTCAAAGACAAAATGTTTAAAGCAGTGGCTTACCGCTGGGGCTGGGTTGGTCTTGCAGAAGGGGGCTAACCCGATCCTCCCGCAGTCTGCCAGGCTCTCGTTCAAGAGAGCCTTGGTCATCTCCTCTGCAACATCTTCTGGAAGATCGTTGCGGCTGTGTCTCTGGGGGTCATCCTTTCGTCCTGTGTACTCGCACATTAAGCCGGGGCGACGGCTTAATGGGATCACCCGCCAGGAGATCCAGACCCGGACCAGATCGATTCCGTTGAGACCATTGCCCAAAAGAGCCTTGATCTTGTTTATGGTGGGGAGTAGAGGCTGGCGCTCCGCTTGCGTCAGCTTGTCAGACAGTGGGTGTGTTGACTCCAGACGAGAGGGGCGAAAGCCGGGCAACGGACTTTCATCAGCCGGCGACGTGTCTTGGCAGTAGAACCACGTCAGATTCCAATCTTTGGGGTGGCTTGGCGGCTCTGCGTATGGGAAAAGGCAGTCCCTTCGCCGCTGGATGGAGATGCCACCTAACTCCAGACTTGGCCCATTGGCGCACTCATTCTGACGGTTCAAGTAAAAAAGCTCTCTGAAGAGCAGCAGACTAGGTTCTTCTCCAAGGTAAACCTCGCAGAATACTTGGAAGTTGCAGATGTTGGACACTGAGTTGGGTCCTATGTCCTGAGGCCGCAGGTCGAAGAAGTTTAGAACGTCTCTAAAAAACTTTGAGCCGGGCGGTGCGAAGCCCCGGCTCATATGATCCGCAAAAATCACTACCTCCCTGTCCTTTGGTTGTGGTCTCTCTTCTGACGGGTCAGGGGCACGGTAGGACATGACGTCCTTCTTGGGCAGATATCCAGACTTGACAAAATCTGCTAGTGTCTCACTGGTGACATTGGACCTCATCCAGTTGCAAGTGATGGAGGCTTTGGGAGCTTTGGGAGGCATGGTGAAAGTCGGCAATCTATGACAAAAAGGAAAACGTCCGGATTAATTATAAGCCGGAGGAAATCTACAGTTCAAAGTCAAGGTGGCGGCTTGTGAAGGGGACTAATGGTATATACCTAAGTACAGCGGGTTATTTAAGCCGCGGGGGTATTAAGAGTAATTTGATTGTCTACGGCCTTATCACAGCTAAGCCGGAGGATTCTACGGAGCATGGTTTTCTTTAAGCCGGAAGGTTCTATGGCGTGTGGTTTCTTTAAGCCGGAAATGTAAACCGTCGTGATTCAATGATTGCAGTTTTTTACTAAGTGTGGTAAAACAGGTTTCACACATTGCAGTAACTATTTTGGATCAAAATGGTCGGGCAAAAGAAAAGTTTCTAGACCTAGAAACGGACGTGAAGAAGTTCTTAAGCTCGAACAAGGCTCTTATGCAGTAAAACGAGGCTTACTTGGATTTGAGATGAATGCTAAACAGCCACCGCACTAGTTCTACCCTATGCTAAGATCAAAAAGAGGCAGTAAAATTCAAATCTATTGCGGGCCGCGAGGAACTACGAAAAACAGAGGAGAACTATGAAGCCCTAGTGCGGATCTGCCCTATGGAGTAGCAAGGACTCACCGATGCTGAAGAGGAGCGGAGGTTGCCGCCGTTTGTCTGGACCGAGTCAGGGTGATGCAGCGGCCGAGGTTGACGAAGACCGGGAGCGAGGCGGCGGCGGCAGAGTTCGAGCTCGAGTAGAGGAGCAGTGGCGCGAGGAGGAAGAAGGGTGGCGGAGAAGCCCGTCGGGCCGGCCTATTTATAAGGGCGAGCTCATAAGTGGGCGCGAGAATCAAGGAGTCCACGGCGTGGTTATCTCCTCACGAAACGCCTCGATTTTCGGGATGACAGTAAAGGTAAAGATCCGTTGCGGATCTGGCGGAGTAAAAAACGGGCTTAATGGAAGATGACGTCACGGCGGATTATCCGGAGTCCAGAGGATGACGTCACGCCGGGTTATGGTCTTCACACAATTGTAAGCCGGCGATTTTCTGTCGAAAGGATTGAAGATTGACATGAGCCGGCTCAAATCAATCTGGGGCCTAATGTTGAGGATATAGACCTTAGAGTCACCCGCCAGGAGGGGCCGGGTTACTCTAATGGTCATTGCCAGAAGCCCGACGCCAAGCTTAAAGACGGTGGGCCGAAGATGGGCTTAAGACCCGGATATGGTTTAAGGCCCGTAGTTACAATCATTATTATGGTAGAACCTGTAGTGTAAGGCAAGAATAGTTAAGAGTCCGAGCCGGACACTCTTATGAGCCGGCCGGGACTCTGAGAGCCGCAGGGCGTCAGCCTCCCTATATAAAGGGACGACCCGGCAGCGGCTTAGAGAGAAGAACAATCTCGACGAAAGCCAGGCATAGCAGTTAAGCTCCCTGGTCATCGAAACCCTAATCAATACCACCGCAAACTGGACGTAGGCTTTTACCTTCACCGTAAGGGGCCGAACCAGTATAAACCCTCGTATTCCTTGTCCCGCTTAACCCCTTCAAGCTTCCTAGTAGCGATGGCTCCACGACTAAGTCCTAGCTCGAGGACATCTGCCGTGACAATTCCACGACATCTATGTATACGTCTATATTATTTTCTTCTGCCTGTGGAATGCCCCCTGCATGGCGTGTTGATAGATAGAACCTACGTTTTCTAGTCTGAACGGCATGGGTTTATAAGCGCTGACAATATGGCGAGGCTAGACCGAAAATTTAATTCGGTGCCCGGGCTCATCTACACCCGGTGAACAGTAAAATCTAAAGAAAGAGCAGAAAAATTCAAACAATTCTAAAAAAAATTATGTTGCAAGATGAGCAAACGTGTGATGTTGGTGCAAAATTTCAGCTTGTTTGGACATTCAAGAAGCTCGTGTCAAAAAATACAAAATCCGGTGTGAACAGTGTTGTTTTCAAAAGTTTCTCATACACCTAAAATTTGTCTTTTTTGCGACGAGCTCTTTGAATGTCCAAACAAGCTGAAATTTTGCACGAACATCACACATTTGTGCATCTTGAATCACAAAAAAAATCAGATTTTTTTGAATTTTTTGCCATTATCTTTTATTTTACTGTTCACACTTGGGTGTAGATGAGCCCGTGTGTAGAATAGCCGCTTTCTAGGCTTAGACCCCCTTTATAAGGAAGAGTATCCATCCTCCCTTTATGCCGATCTTTTGGGAGGAAGAGGGCTCTTCGCTTTTGGTTGGGCTTGATGCGTCCAGGAAACATTCGAACTTATGCTGATGGACTAAGAACTGGGCCTGGGTTGCTAACAAACACTCAGTTCTTTTTTTACGGGGGAATAATTTGTATTACTCAAACCAGGCCATCTCGGTCTCTGTTACAAAGTTCCAACAAGAAATCCGGACCTAAGCCTAACCATACTTCAGTTCTGGACTCACTCCTACCATACGATGCCATTGCATCACTCAGTTCTCCAATGTTAACTCAAGCACCCATGACAGCGAATGCATCAAGTCGTCTCCCGGTACCTCCAAATCTCATGTATGGACAAAAGTGTTACTCTAATTCCGAACAGAAATGCAATGCACCCATATGAACAGTAAATTCCGAGCAGCTTATAGATAGATTGGTTCAATAGCATCCGTTGTTTTGAGTTGCTACTCGAGCTCATCTGAAACGCGGCGGCGAACGAACATGTAAATATATGGTGGCAAATGCGGTCGTGTTTAATTGCCACCCCATCGGCGGTTGGGTTGGAGGTTGATGGAGACGCTTTGATTTTGCAACAAATCTTGACAGCACACTATCTTTGCCGTGCCACAGAACATATTCAACACGTGAGCACCAAGATTATGTGCCCACTGACTTTCTTTAGGGCATTACTGTAAGCATCTCGTTCTTACATGGGAGACAATGGCCTGAATTACCAAGGGATAAAAAGTATCCAGAGGTCATAGAACAAATCAGATTGGCGTTGATCAGCAAGTGTGATTAATCAACCGAATATATCCATAAAAATGTAAAAAAATTGCTGCTCTAAACTGAAAGCCCGTCTGGGTTGTGCGCCTCGATGTCAACATGTCTGATTCCAGGCACAATCTTCTGTATCTCTGACTCCAGCCGATCCACTTCATATCCCAGAGCATCCACCACACCCTCACCTGTACAGGCAGCAGTAACGTGTGGCTTGTCAGACCATAATGACAAGCATACAAATTGCGACTAGAGCAACATATTGCATACCATACTCGGCCATAACCCTTCGTAGCTCCGCATCATCCTTACTCAACGAGGCCTCCCGGAACTGTAAAAACGAATCGACAAAAAATTATAGTGAAATGATATCGATGATCTATTGAGATTGGTGACCAAGAGAGGATGTTTGAAAAAGGAATAGCCAATATTAGCCATCATACTTCAAACCAACTTACTTGGATGAAACTTTAGCTATAAATCCCCCTTTCATCTATACCTTACCTTACTTTTTATGGAGGATTATTGAGATGCTTACATGCTGAGAGTACAATTATACATCATACGGGAGTTTGCACTTGAAATTTTCCCATCTTACAACGTGGACATGTTTTTTGAACTGCTCGAATACAATCATCTCAGAAAGGAATGCATCTAGTGCAACCCCCCCTCTCGTCTAAATGTGTGAATCAGAGATATAAAGATGGGTGGTGCAAAGATGCAGCTCATGCTGCGATACCAAGCAACTTGGATGAAACTTTTCAGTGTAAAATTATAAATCCTTTTCTCATCTACACGTTGTATTTTTGGGAGGATTATTGAGACCTATTATGCAAAGTGCACAAAATTGGCATTGAATTGAGGGCTTCCAATTGATATTTCCGCAGCTTACAACAAGGACATGCAGTTAATTCAATTTTTTATCACACCTAGTTAGCATGAGTGAAATACTAATTACACAACTCTCAGTAAAGGTAGATGTTAAGTTAAAGTCGGTGTCTTGAACAATCCACTAAACATCAATCACTGACTGACTGCTGACACTCTAGCCAAAGCTTGACTATACTAGCGAGAAGAGCAATAGAAAGACCACCTAGAATTTCGACAAAGAAATTGAGTGATTGCTTCAGCTTAAGATAATAGGCACATAAATTAGCAATTATTCACTAACCTGGCAACGGAGCAATACCAATATACTCATAAAAGAGAGCAAAATAACTACGTTACTTTAAAGTAAAAAAGACACCTGCTTTGCCCATACTCCACGCCCAGTCCTCTCAAGATAATTTTGCACCAAGACTACTCCATTGAAATCTGTGGGATGATTACGTCAATAAATTGTTAATACAAGATCAGAAATGTAAGAGGAATTTCAACAAGCGAGTATTGATGAGCTCAACATGTTAGCAAATATGGATGGGAAGAGTCAACAAATTAGCGAATTGTAAGGGCTACCCCTTGAAATATCCTTGGTATGCATACATGTTTTGCATACCATAATGCTTGTTTTTTATTTCGTGATAACGGATGAATACACATGCAGTAGTTTGGCACCCTCTTAGTATTCACTGGCACTCCACCCACTGCCTCTCCCCACACCCATAACTCTATACAACACTCTTCCTCTCATACGAACCCCAAGGGAAAATGCAGGCAAGTCATCGTCTCGTGGGGATTTCAGACATTAATTCCCTCAGGTAAGATAACGGTAAATTATGAGTTAGTGCCAACTGCAAAGTCATACGAACCCCGAGGGGAAAATCCTTTGCAGGCAAGTCATCGTCCCGTGGGGATGTCGGACATTAATTCCCTCAGGTAACATAACAGTAAATTATGAGTTAGTGCCAACTGCAAATTCATGGAGTTAGCTCACTAAAGTGTGTTCCTTCTTAATGGTCATACAATAGCCATACAGAAAGATGCTTGTAAAGCAATAGGTTCAAGATTAAAAAGTTAATAGATGATAGGGCCATCCATTGCAGATAAATAATATCAACTCGGTCATTTACAGCAAATTCAATTCATCAAATAGAAACAACCAAGGCTAACTATAAAGAGTGCTCTGTAACTATTAACTTCCAGAAAGAAACGTCATATACTAAGGAACAATGTGCCAATTCAACAAATAGAAACAACAAGGTTAACAAAAAAGAAGTGCTCCATAGTTATTAATTCAAAAAAGATACATGCTAGACTAAAAACTATGAACTAGAAGTGTCAATAAATTAAAATAATTGTAGGCTGGAATACGGCACATGATAAGAGTTATACCAATTTCTGCTTTGAATCTAAAGAACCCTGGCCCAATGACCTCACTTTTGCAATCATAAAGAGAATCTACAACCTGCAAGATGTAATAACATCAGCTTCATAACAAAGCTTCTGAGCATTGTACTATGAAATAAAGTCATCCGGAAGTTACCGGATCAGATTTCAGAAATTCAAGAACTCGCTGCATGTCATGATCATCAATGGCCCTACCAATTAAAGCATGCCTGTTCCTCTGGATGAGAAAAATCGCAACCTACAGAGATAGCACAATTGGTGAATCTTGCTTTGAAACAAGGCATGGGCAGGAATGAACAAACAGATGCAAACCCTGAACAAACCATCAGAGCAAAGATAACCCAGATGAAAACATATAGTGGTCATTTTAAGTATGGCCGATGGATTTTGCAGAAACCATTTGTGTGAAAATTATGGGTATACTTGAAGCCCTTATTCAGTTCCAATAGCATTTAGTGAAAACATTAAGGGCCTTTTCGGGACGAAGGAAGAGTGCAGGAAAACCAAAGGAAAGCGAATCCTGCGGTAGTGTTGCCTATTTTGGCGTTCGGGATGAAGGAAACCCACGTTACCGTTCCACCGGAAAGTTTTTCTTGCATGCGATTTCACAGGAAAACAAACATCCGCTCCTCTCCCATTTCTTCCGCGAGGGCCGAGGCGGTAGAAGGGAAAGGATGCCGAGGCATGCATGCAGGGACCCACATCATCTGTAAAAAAATACTTGATCTTTACACATTGAGGCCCACATACACAAACAAACAAACAACTTGGGACCCACATCAGCTGAATTCGGGCAACACCAATCGTGTGGTTTCCTGTAATGTTTTCACTTCCCATGTTTTGCATCTCTATTCCTTTTCATTTCCTCTGTTTAGTTCTAAAACAATGCTTTCGATTCCTCCGTTCCGAACAGGGCCTAATTGGCTGAAGCTGGTCGACAGTCATTGTAATTGTTGAACCGGTATGGGCTGTCTGGCCCATCTCACTTAAGCCCACAAGGCCCAGCCCTTGTGATGACCTAGAAAGAGGAGCTCCCAGTCCTCCCGTGAGTGCAAGGCTGCAAGCCGCCACAGACACCGAACCCACGCGAGCGACCAGACACGAGAGCGAACCCCATCTGAAGGTACTCCCCCCACGATTCAACATGGTATCAGATGCCGGTGACGGAGGGGCCTGAGGGCTGACGGGAAGGGGGCAGGCCACGGCGGTAGAGGCGCGCTGGAGAGGACCAGCGGGACTGCCGGCGGAGGTGCGCGCGGCGCTGCTTTCTCTCGAGGATAGGCGGCTGTGCACGTGCTGCGAGCACGCGACGCAAGGCACGTCGGGGCTGCTGCTGACGGCGGAGGGCCAGTGGCTGGCGGAGGTGCTGCGGAGGGAGCAGGGGAGAAGAAGAGGTGTTGTTAAGCTGTAGCTGCTGTTTGCTGTTGATACGGACTGAACGGCTGCTGCTGCTAGGTTGGACTGGGCAGCTGTTTCTGCTATTCTGCAGCTGCTGCTTCTTGAGGAGGAAGAGAAGGGAAGGAAGCTGCGGGAGGAGGAAGGAGGACAGCTGCTGGAGACTGCTGTTGTGGCTGCATCTGGAGTTGCGGCTGCTGCTGATTGCCCAAGAAGGAGGTTGCAGGTGCTGGTGCTGCTGAGGGAGATAAAGAAGAGGAGGTGCTGTGTGCTGCTGTGGAGCTGCACCTGTGGCGCTGCTGCTGTTGCTGCTGCTGGTGGTGTGCATTGCAGGGAAGGTGCTACTGCTGATTGGTGTTGAGGGCTGCTGCTGCTCTGCTGATTGGAGAGAAGGAGGTGGTTGCAGAAGCAGAGGAGAAATAAGAAGACTGAAATGGTGAAGGAATTGAAGAGCCTCAAGAGGAAGGTGGAGGAAATCCAGGCTGACAGAAAGAGGCAGCGACTGGAGGTGGTTGCAGAAGCAGAGGAGAAATACAACATGTCTGTGGCAAAAACTAAGAAGACTGAAATGGTGAAGGAATTGGAGAGCCTCAAGAGGGAGGTGGAGGAAATCCTGGCTGACAAGAAAACAGACGAGGGGGTGACACGTGAGAAGGATGCTCAGACTATTAAGTTGAGGGCTGAGTTGGAGGAGCTCCATGCTTTCATATCACGCATGAAGTTTGGAGGATGCAGAGGCAGAGGAGTAGATGATGCTGCCTATGGAGACTCTGCTCACTGGGCCTCCACTGATGAAGATAATCCGGAAAAGGCATCTCTTGCCACTAATGAGAATGGTCCAGAATGGGTTCTAGACTCTGGAGCATCTAAGCATGTTGCAGATAAATCCAGTGTGTTTGATTCATACAATAAGCATCCTCCTACTCACAAGGGCACTATACAAACTGCCGATGGTACAAAGCAGCCTGTCATTGGGGTTGGCACAGTACAATGTACTTCGAGCATCTCCCTATCCTCAGTTTTATATGTGCCAGCTTTTCCTGTCAATTTGGTCTCGATGAGTGCTCTCATTGATCAAATAGACTGCCGTGTGATTCTTGACAGGTTTGGTTGCTTGATTGAAGAGCGACAGACGAGGCAGACGGTTGGGACTGGCACCAGGCGTAGGGGGCTCTGGTACATGGACCAGGAGGTGCAGCCGGACTTGGTGTGTGCTGCGACCATGGAGGACAAGGAGAAGCAGGCGATGATCCATCACTGTAGGATGGGACATGTATCTTTTGATAAGATGAGCAGAATATTTCCGGATGTTATGTTTGGAATAGGCAAGGGCAAGCTGACATGTGATGCTTGCGAATATGCAAAACACACAAGAGCCACATATGTGAGTAAGGGGCTTAGGAGCATATCTCCTTTTATGCTTATTCATTCAGATGTATGGAAGAGCCCAGTTGTGCCAATGCATGGAATGAAGTACTTTGTTACCTTTATCGACTGCTATACTCGTATGACTTGGATTTATTTGATGCGTCACAAGGATGAGGTGTTTAGCTGTTTTCAGAATTTCCATGCCTTGGTGAAGAATCAGTTTAAGGTGGGTGGAGGTGCAGGTGATCAGGACTGACAATGGCACAGAGTATGTGAACAACACCTTTTGGGCCTTCTTGTCTGACCAAGGGATTCTTCATCAAACTTCTTGTCCGG
>NC_057799.1:334255236-334342995 GCF_018294505.1 Triticum aestivum
CCTTGAGGTTGCTCGGTCGTCGATGTTTACCATGAATGTGCCCAAGTTCTTGTGGAGTGAAGCTGTTAGGACAGCCACATACTTGATCAGCCGGACACCTTCAAGGATACTTAGCATGAAATCTCCGTGTGAATTGTTGCTTGGAGAAAATAAGTTTGTTGTTTCCCCAAAGTTGTTTGGCAGTACCTGCTTTGTTCGTGACCACCGACCTTCTGTTGGGAAGCTAGATCCGCGGGCAGTGAAGTGTGTTTTTCTGGGCTATGCTTCTAGTCAGCAGGGGTACAAATGTTGGTGTCCCTCTGAGAAACGTAGATTTGTAAGTATGGATGTCACCTTCAGGGAGTCTGAGCCATTCTATGGCGAGCCAACAGATCTGAGTCTGTTGTTTGCAGAGCTTGACCACCTACACTCTATGAAAGATGGTCAAGAGGGGGAGAAGGCTACTCATCGTGATTCTGAGGGTGCTAACACTGATGGTGATGTGCAGGCTCATGTCCAGCCAATAGTGGGTACAATTCCAGCTGGTACTCCCATTGATGATGATGTGCAAGTTCAGGTCCAGCCAACAGTGACGATTGGTACTCTTCATATTCCTATTCGGGATTCGTGGCAGAAGAGCCCTTAGTGTACTCACGACGGCAGCCACAGGTGCCACAAGTGCATAGCTCATCCGACACTCGTCTGGTATATTCACGGCGGCAGTCACAAGTGCAGGGGGAGCAGCAACGTAGTGATGCAAGCTCATCTGATACAGTGGAGCTGCCTATTGCGTTGTGGAAGGGGACACGTGAAGCGGCAAAGAAGGCTTTACCACCCGATGCTTTTGATGATCATGACATTGGAAATTTTGCGTCGCACGAGGCTCTGTCTCCTTCCTATAGAGTGTTTGTTGCCTCTCTACAAACAGTGTCAATCCCAAAGGATTGGAAGGCCGCAAAACAAGATCCAAAGTGGCGTGAAGCGATGATAGAGGAGTTGGAAGCTCTGAAGAAAAACAAAACGTGGGTGCTAACCACATTGCCGACAGAAAAGAAAGCAGTGAGTTGTAAGTGGATCTATACCGTGAAGCAAAATCCTGAGGGGAAGGTGGAATGATATAAGGCCAGATTGGTCGCCAGAGGATATAGTCAAACTTATGGAATTGACTATGATGAGACGTTTGCTCCCGTGGCAAAGATGAACACGGTAAGGATATTGGTCTCCTGTGCTGCAAACTTTGGGTGGAAGTTGCATCAATTAGATGTCAAGAATGCCTTCTTACATGGTGAGTTGCACGAAGAAGTGTACGTGGAGATACCACCAGGTTTTGGTACTTCAGAGACCACGGGGAAGGTATGCAGACTGAAGAAATCCTTGTATGGACTGAAGCAATCACCAAGGGCATGGTTTGATAGATTCAGACGTGCCGTCCGTGGTATGGGGTATGGTCAGTGTAACGGTGACCACACGATGTTCTATAGGCACTCTGATCGGAAGATCACCATCCTTGTTGTTTATGTGGATGACATTATCATCACTGGAGATGATAAGGAGGAAATAGAGAGATTGAAGGGCTGTCTGAGCAAGGAGTTTGAGGTAAAGGATTTGGGCAACCTAAAATACTTCCTTGGCATTGAAGTGGCTCGGACAGAGAAGGGAATCTCTATGTGCCAACGGAAATACATCTTGGATCTCTTGAGTGACATGGGCATGATGGGATGTCGTGCTGCCCCTACTCCGATTGAAAAAAATCATCAAGTGACAGCACAATCAGGAGAGCTAGTGGATAAGGAGGATTATCAGAAATTGGTTGGGAGGTTATTGTACTTGTGTCATACCAGGCCTGACATTACGTATGCCCAAGGAGTGGGCATCTTGATATTGTGCACAGAATCCTGAGATACTTGAAGGGGACTCCGGGTAAAGGGTTGTGGTTTGGGAAGAGTGGACATCTTGAGGTGGATGGCTATAGTGACTCTGACTGGGCTAGTTGTCAAGATGATAGAAGATCAACTTCTGGCTACTGTGTGTTTCTGGGAGGAAATTTGGTGTCATGGAGAAGCAAGAAACAGCCTGTTGTATCTAGATCAACAGCAGAAGCTGAGTGTAGAGCATTATCTCAAGGGTTGTGTGAGATGCTCTGGGTGAAGTACGTACTAAGCGAGTTGAAACTTCTGAGGAAGGGACCTTTGAAGGTGTGGTGTGACAATCAGTCAGCTATAGCCATTGCTAATAACCCAGTTCAACATGACAGGACAAAACATGTGGAAATTGATCGCTTCTTCATTAAGGAGAAACTTGATGCTAGGATCATCAGTCTTACTCATGTCAAGCTCTGGGCAGCAGTTTGCAGA
Source organism: Triticum aestivum (assembly GCF_018294505.1). Lineage (NCBI taxonomy): Eukaryota > Viridiplantae > Streptophyta > Magnoliopsida > Poales > Poaceae > Triticum > Triticum aestivum. The sequence continues at coordinate 334,257,570 of NC_057799.1, forward strand.
TTGCTTGACAAAGGGACTGGGAACGAAGGACTGTAACTTGGCTTGTGACAAGATGGGGTTGATAGATATCTACCACCCATCTTGAGGGGGGGTGTTGAACCGGTATGGGCTGTCTGGCCCATCTCACTTAAGCCCACAAGGCCCAGCCCTTGTGATGACCTAGAAAGAGGAGCTCCCAGTCCTCCCGTGAGTGCAAGCCGCCACAGACACCGAACCCACGCGAGCGACCAGACACGAGAGCGAACCCCGTCTGAAGGTACTCCCCCCATGATTCAACAGTAATAGCCTGTTTATAGTTCTGCATAAAAAAACAGGAAATTGTGGTTTTTAAAGCTTATAAGTTTATTTTCAAGTGAAACTAGTTGTAGTTATCCTAGTTTTATCCCATACTAACCAAACCAGGTTTTATAGTGTTAGGCTAACAAACATGTTACTCTGGCATAACTTTCTCATGGGTTATTCACAGGTACTCCCTCCGTTCACGATGTTCTAACTTTTTTCTGAATCAGATGTATATAGACGCATTTTAGTGTGTTTGTTCACTCATTTCATTCCGTATGTAGTCCATATTGAAATATTCAAAAGATGTTATAATAGTGAACGGAGGGAGTAATAAATAGGAAGTGTTGCCTCACAGTATCAATTCTCCTTAGTTTACCTAACACTAGAGCATGGATAGCATACACAGCTTCACTATGAAACCAAATGCAGGATGTGTGTGGCAAGTGATACAAAACAAAAGTGAATAAACCAGCAATCAAATAAAATTTTGCACCTCTTACAAAATAAAAGTTTAATAGAACATACTTCAGACTTAACGCAATTAACAAAAAAATATACATCAAGAAACATAACGCCACTATAGCAGACTAGCGGTGGCAGTTATGAAACTTTTGGCCTTAGAGCTTCACAAATCAAACAAATGCAGTCTATGCAGCGTGCCACTTCAACAGATAGCACATATTGCTTGTCTGAGTGTTATAACAGCCAAGATACTGTTCTATCTGGCACACAGATGAATATAGCATCATTTGACACTTTCTGGCAATAGATTGAAGCTAACAGATCATAAAAACAATAAAGAGATGAGAAAATTCTACAATCTGATAACATACCACGATGAGTCCATGCCACAACAACAACAACAACAACAAAGCCTTTAGTCCCAAACAAGTTGGGGTAGGGTAGAGCTGAAACCAACAAGATCTCACAACCAACTCATGGTTCTAACAAAGATAATTTCAATAAGGAAATATAATTGGGTAGAGGGTTCAAATGGCGGAATGTGTGGCTTTGCTTCAATGCGAAAACATGATGATATTCATTTCAATTTGTTTCAGATTCTCATGAAAATGTGTACAGAAAATATGGCAAAATTGTCAGTAGGGCAGCATTATTCAAGTACAGAGCACAAAACAGTACAAAAATACATTTGTATTGACTCTTCGTTTGTACAAACAAAGCAAATATAAGCTGACAGAAGCAAAATGAAAAAAACATGAAACGGAAAAATTAGCATACCATTCCAAGTAAGTTACCAACAATGATGGAACCAATTGGATCATAGATGGGGTTTCCTGTCATTTGAACAGCCACCAAAGATGCTGCTGCAATAGCAAGACCTGTAACAGCAGCACCATCCTGTCGGACAATTATTGGGATATGAGAAGGAATCAAGGAAGTTAAGAAGTACGGAATAAATGGTAACGGGTAAGTAAAGAAGAAATATGATTAAGATGGCAAATGCAGGCAACTACATTAATCATAAAAAAGGGCACAGATGCAAGTTCAGGATTTCAGTTGCAGGAGGTGATTGGACTACAAGAGAGAGGTACTAAGGTAGTTTAGAACACATTACTCACTTCAGTCATAACAGCAACTGAAGTTGGATCATGACCACGCCAGATGTAGTCTCTGATACTCATTCCTTCTGTTGCTGCACCTTTCTTAACAGCCTTTATAGCAACAAGAAGTGAAGCACCTAGAGAGACAACAGCATCTGTCAACTAGAACCATACTAAATAACTAAAACAAATAAAGAGAACAGGTTTTCGTAAATAACACCTTCAATTAGGATCGACCCACCAATCACTAATGCAGCATAGTGAATGTTCTCGGGAGGCTGTGTAATATAAGTATAAGATATGAAAACTGTACTTGGGATAAGATTTGATGATAAAATGGAATGTACATGCAAAATTCTCTACTGAATCAAATGATACACTGGTATCATACTTGAGAACTCCACAAGTTCTGAACTCCATTCACAATAGTAGCACCTGAACCCAAGCAAAATATTCCAACCGCGGATATCAAAGACCATACAAATCTTTCTTTTGAATAACCATAGCTGCAAAAGAGATTAAGCTAGGGTAAGCAATCGTTAAGTCAAGACACAGGGCACCACATCAATTTATGTCATATATAGACAGTCTTATCACTGGTTCTCTAGAGACTATTTATTTATTATACAGTGATTAATACCAGGGTTCTTCCTTATCACTAATAGTCCAGTAAAAAAGGGAGATCTTTGTTGACAAAGCATGCATTGAAAATCAAAGAGTTATACATACGGGTGTAGAGCATCTGGAGCACGTCTTGAACTTCTCAGACCATATGCAAGAAGAGCCTGAATTTTGATAGGCAGTTAGTCTCTGGGTATGATACTTCACTCCAGGTCAAGAAATAGACAGGAAAAAGAGAAACACGAACTTAAGTTGCAAAGGGTAAAGTTACCTGGTTAGCAAAGTCTGCCACCGAATGTACTAGCTCAGCTAGCATAACATGACTAGATGTTGAAAACCACACACCAAACTTCAGCGTGAAGACAAGGAAATTACACCAAAGTGCCGTGTTAACCGCTCGATGGCTGAGATCAAACCAACAGGAGTTGCATGAAACGAAGTGTATATCAATACAGATCCTTGAGAAATAATTCAAGCATGCAACAATAATAAATTAATGGTCACTATTTTGCAAATAATTGCTAACGCAAATATTAAATAACTCATATGATAATACACAAAACTGAATACCCTTAATGACAGTGCGATGAGTGTTTCATAGAGAAAGACCATCATAGATGAAAAAAAAACTATTCAGGTGGATCTTCTTCCTCGGTTTGAATGGAGGAATAGCTTCCATCTGTCCTCTAAAATGGAAAAGGTACATATTCTACAATATTTTCCTCTCAAGCATAGATAGCATCATCACTCCCATCACAATCGTTACTCTTCCATCATTGTAAATGGAATAACATTTCTGTCCAGTCACAATATAGAGGCAATAGCATTTCTGTCCAATCATAGCACATAGGTATATTCCAAGAGCAATTAAAATGGTTCCTTAAGAAAAGCATGGCCGAAACATGCAAATCCATCAATTGATTAATAGCAGTGTGTCAATTACGCAGTTTTTAGAACAAAAAGGATCGTCCGAATTACCTGTGCTCATCGTCGAAGTGTGTCTGCTTCTTGGTCTTGGCGACACGCAAAGAATAACCTGCGGCCCAACAGGAACAGCAACAATACCAAACGTCAGATGCCTCAAAAAACCCCAGAACCAGGACACGGACAGGAAAAGCGAAGGGGGCACTGATCTTACTGCGGGAGATGGTGAGCAGGACAGGGGGCGCGTCCGCGACGGTGCCTCGTGGCGGTGACGCTGCCGGGGGTAACGTCCGCCACCCGCGGAGGCCAAGGAGGCCGGGGGCACCGGATGCGGAGCCGAGGAGCGGGCGGGGCGAGAATGGGGGAGGCGGGGGCGTTGGGTGTCGATCCTCGCGGTCGTCGTCGCGGCGGAGGAGGTGGTGGAGTGGAAAGGGCGAGGGGACGAGGGGGCGGGACGAGGATGAGAGGAGGCGGAGGCGGAGGGCGGCAGCGGCGGCGAGAGGGCGGCGCATTTAGGGATGCCGGCCCCGCCGGTGGTGCTGTTGCTGCTGCCGCGGGCGTGGCGCAGCTTCCATTCGAGGGAAAGCGATAGAAGAACGCAAAGGAAGGAGAGCTAGGTGGGTTTGGGGGATTCTGGGTGCACCGTGGGCTGGACTGGGCTCGGCGTTGGGAGCCGAAAAGGTGAAAGACGAGCTTGCAAGTTAGGGTTCGGTTGTCTCAAAAATAAAGTTAGGGTTCGGCGTCCTGTAAAACTAGGCTTTTCCTCGAATAAAAATGTGAAATTAAGCTCTTCATGTAAAAACATGTTAAAAAAGTTTTTTTTCAACACAATACAGACGCAAGCGCTCATATACACGCGCATACACTCACCCTTATAAACGCACACACGTACACCCTACTCCTATGAGCATCTCCGAAAGACTGAGCCGGCATATCATCTTGAAATTTACGAAGTCACCGTAGTCACCTCGTCGTTGACAGGAACGTCTCCTCCCACTTAATGCACATCGCCGGAAATTTTAAAATAAATGCGAGTACCAGGATTTGAATCCTGATGGGCTGGGATTTCACAGTCCCTCTAACCATCCAACTAGTTGGTCCGCAAAAGTCTTTTTTTAATAGTTTGGATTACTTACCACGTCTATCACGTGGTAAAAAAAATACTTATATTGTAAAGACACCAAGCAAACCAAACATATCATTGTACGCTTGAACGCGTCATATTTACTCACAAGTCACAAACATACCTACGCATGGACTCACCATGCTTACTGAATGCAGAGTTGTGATACTTGCTTTAGAAAAGGCTAGCACATATGGCGTGTGTTGTAACAAGAGAACAAGACTATCACATGCCATAACGTAATAAGCCTACAGTCAGGTTGTCACTTATTGTTGTTTCCACCCTCGTCGGCGGGCCGCATGTTCACCTGATCGCAACATGTTGAAACATGGTCAATCCCAAGGTGTTGAGGCCGGCCATCGCGCGACACACCTGTCATTGAACCACTCCTGCGCAGGAGGATGGTTGGCATGGAAGGACGAATCCGTTTGAGTAGCCTATCATTCACTATGCTACTGCATGCCTGTGATGTTCGCTAGAGGGGAATGTCCTTTGTGGCTAAGCACTTTGATGTATCTTTTAAACTGATGCTCAGAGGCTGGTCCGTTTTTCAATCCCTAGGATCATCGTCCAACAATTAATGGCGTCGAAAGTGAAGGTGCCACTGTCAGAGAGGAGAAGTTGCAAGGGAGCGACACCTACGCAAACACTAGGGAACATCGACGTGTCCATCGCCGGCACTAGAGTGCTCATCTTGCCCTACTTTTGTCGCACTACCGGTTGGCTCGATGGTGTCGACATGGCCACGATACCTTAGATAAAGTGTGCTTGAATTGTGCATGAACCTAGGGATGGCAGTTTTGCCCATGGGTATGGGTACCCGCGGGTACCCTACCCAAAAACAATGGGCATGGGTGAGACTTTCTACCAGTTCATACCCATGGGTAATGGGTATCCATACCCGCAAAATGCATGGGTAGGGTATGGGTATGAAATTATACCCAGGGGTAACCCAATGGATACCCAGAAAAATTAATAAAAAAATAAACCCTATAATATCTGGGTAAACCTACAGTAATTAGCATTGCAAGTTTACAAACTTGATTTTTTTTCAAAGTTAGTTTGTAATGGAGATTAAGACATTTGTGTGTCAATAGTCATTGTGAAATTTTGATGTAAGTGCAAACCAGATTGTGATGGCCGAGTACCTAACTTTAGTTTTAGGCCCTTTTCTTGTCTTACCTATATCATGCCAATGTTATATACTGTACCCACCGGATACCCATTGGGTACAAGATACCCGATGGGTATGGGCATGGGTACCAATTTGTACCCATGGATATTGAATTGGGTGGGTATAGAAAAAAGTTTTGGGTATGGGTTTGGGCACAAAAAGTTCTTACCCGCCCATACCCTACCCATTGCCAACCCTACATGAACCAGAAAGATGAAACATACCTATAAATTTTTTATTATGAAATGAAGACAACCAAGTGGATATTTTCTTGTGAATTAAAAAAATGCTTCTCATGGATTAAGGAGCAGTTTACTACTTGGATTGTGTCCACGGACAAATAGATGGACCATTTTCTTATTCATTGTTCTAGCGATCGAGGCATCCAACTTTTATGTCAATGGAAAACATCAATAACAATATACGAACATGATGGCCTTTTGCGATATGATTTGAATAGTGAAGGTTCCCTGCCTTCCTCAAGGAGTGACCCTAAGTTATCGAACCCACGAGAGGATGTGCACTACGACAAAGTCTCTGACAAGTCTTTGTTAACGAATTAAATTTCTGTTTTTCAATCGGACATTTAACAACCTTAGGGGTGTAAAAAATGGTATTAAAAACATGTATGAGTATGAGGTCTTACTCTCACAACCTTAAATTTGTGTTGAGGATCTTAACGATATTAATTTGTGCTATGGAAGACAACAACTATGATGTGTTTGCGGCGCGAGAATGTGGGGGATGTGTCTGAAGTATATCTTGACTGGTGCGTGACCTACACCAAAAGTCAATTGTCCAATCGCGGACCCTTACCATCTCGCGGGGTTACCTCGGTTATTAAGGATAAATATCCGGACAAATATATTGGGCATTTAATGACTACACCTCATTCGTCCCTAAGAAATTGCTTTCCGCTACCGTACTAACCCCTTCTCTCAATGTTGTTCGGGATAGCGTTCCGCGTCCTTCTTGCTCCTTACCTCCTCCTGGATCAACCTACGGGGTCTTCGGTACCTGCAGTGACTTAGATTGAGAAGAAGACAAGAGACAACCTCATTGCAATCGGACATGTTAAACATTCAAAGTCATTCCAACAATCCCTTCCAAAATACATCGGAGTGCAAGGCCTTGCCTTAACCCATTACCTTACAGAATTAATCACACATGGCAACCGTATCACAAGATGAACTCATTGAAGAAGACATAAAAAATGAATGATTGATTTATAGCATGTCTTACAATAGTTGCCGGATGCGATACACGACTACAAGTATGACTAACTTGGAGATAGTATGTTGCGGTGATGATGGTGGCGACAGCTATGGAGATGCGATGGGAAATGACAAAGGCTAGGGTTGGAAGATGGTTCTGGTGATTTGTTTTCGCGAATGGTGCTCTCTATGTTGGGATTCTGGCATTGGCCCTTTTTTACGACTTGTGATCATATGGACCTCCTAGCACCCATGGCAGCGGGTATGAGCAATCGCACTCATATCGAACGTTGTCTTGTGCTCTGCTTTTTATCTAGTGAGCCTCTAGTTCCTTCTTGTCTTCCATCACATTTTTCATTTCTACATATAAGATGATTCCTTTCCATGTTTAGGCCATTTTCCTACGAAAACGCATTAAAGAAAGGATTTCACAATCTCTCGCATTCATTAGTCATTATTGGCAATATCAAACTGATTTTCTCAAAAAATTCGGGATTATCCAGTTCAAACAACGTTGTGAGGAGCGCAAAAATATGACTCATCAACCTTCAGTTTCAGCAGGGTTGCACCTCACTTGTAGCCTTAGAAACTCCTTCATGTAATCTGAGGCAGTCATATTTCCTTAGCACAATTTTGAAATTGGATAAATAGGATCTGGTCATAATCAGCGGGCAAATATCGCCCTTTTAAAAGACTTTCCATTTGCCGCCAAGTTCTCAATTGAGGTCCTCCTCTCAGCCCGCCTTCTTCTTGAAAGCGATGACACCATGCACTGGCTCCTCCTTTCAACTTGTATGTGACCAAAGGAACTCTACGATCTTCCGGAACCTCAATGACCTCAAAAAAAGTCTCCACTTCATATAACCAATCAAGGCAACCTTCAATATTAACATTTTCATTAAAAGTTGGGGTCTCGACTTTCACCTTGTATGTATCCCTTGCATATGTAGTGTAGGATACATATATGTCTCAAACATATCTATTTTTTTATTGTTTCATGCTATTATATTATCCCTTTATATAATTTTTGAAGTGATTTATATTATTTTTCTGGACTAACCTACTAATTTATTGCTCAGTGTCAGTTTCATGTTTTTTGCTCATTTTTGGTTTTGCGGTCAATCAATATTTACGGAGATCAAAATCACTTGCCAATTTAATACGAATTTTTTGGGCAACAAGAAACCCTGGAAGCTTCGGGAGAGGTCAAGAGGACCTGTTGTTGGAAATATGCCCTAAAGGCAATAATATTGTATGATTATATTTCCATTTTCGTAATTAACAGTTTGTATTTCATGTTATAACTGTTATGATCTTGGAATATGTGATTCAGTGGAAAACTCATATGCATGTGTGGAATTATGTACGGTAAAGAATAGGTTCCCCGTCTTGCCTTTGAGACTGGCAAAGTGTTGTTAGTGCTAATGTTTTCCGGATATTAGGATATCGTTAAGTGTAATGATATTCCTAAAACAACATTGAGAGTGTGGCGTTAGAAGAACAATCATATTGAATCGACCCAATCTTGTTTGTTATACTGTGAGATAATGTCGTCTGAAATCAATTGTTATAACACAGAGTGTCAGCTTGTATTTTAGTTCCCTGGACCATGAGAGTATCATGGTCACTTCCTACCATACGATGGACTTTGGGGTTGCTCGAACATCATCTGTAACACGGTGATCATAACGACAGCTTACTGGTTCATCGGAAAGTTTGACAAGGGACTAGATAGCTTGAGAGTGGGATTTGCTCCTCTGACGATGGAGAGATATTCTTAGGGCCCTCTCGATATGACATCATCCATCATCATCTGGCTAGACATAAGTGACTATGTCACGGGGATGCCAGAACACTTCAACGAGAAAGAAGAACAAAACCAGCAACGAGATCAACGGTATAGTGAGCATGAGCATGAATCGAGAGGATACCGATGCACCCCGGGTTTTGTAAAGTATCGTGAAGCAAAGGGAACATCACAAAATAACCAAAGGTTCACTCGAATGTCATTGGTGTAATCTTAGGGATTGATATGGACATCCACAGTTCTGTTATCAGTCATTGAATGAAGGAGTTTCGTTCATGTCTGTCATTTACCGAACCTACGGGGTCACAAGCTTAAGATAATCACGATATGCTGAATGTTAGTAGGATGAGAGTATCGAGGATTTATTTGTGTAATTGTTTCATAAATGTTCAGAATAGTTTCGAGAGGAACCAGAAGCATTTCGGGGTCATCAGAAGGGTTTCGGGGTTTGTCGGGCAATACCGGGTATTCCCGATAATTAATATATAGGTGGAAAATGTTTTTGCTGATGTTAAATTATATATAAAAGGCTCTAGTAATTGTTAGAGAGCTTTTATAAATAATTAAATATCAACGGGACATAAAAGGCCAAGAGGTGGAAGGCAACTTGGGCCACAAGGGCCCAAGTGGAGGAGGCACCCCCTTTCCATAGGGGGAGGCCGAATTGGAGGGGGGAGTCTCCTCCCCCCTTGGCCGGCGCCCTAGGGAGGGTCTTTCCCTCCTTGGTGGTTGCCCCTCATTCCCCCTCTAACCTATATATACTTGAGGTATTGGCCCTATTTTCTACACAAGTTTTGGAGGCTCCTCTAGTTCGTCTAGTTCTAGTTCTAGTTGGTCCTGGATGAGTAATTGGAGCTAGACCTAGTTCCTCTAATCATCATAATTAGAAGCCCGGTGTGGTTTTAATCTCCTAACTCTAATTCTTCGGCGATGATTAGCTCTGGACGACGAAGCACTTCCGGATCGTGAAGACGGTACGCTTGCAACCAAGTAGAGAGGTTGTGCTTTCGGTCTTTCGTTGAAGGGATCCTTCGAGGGAGGTTCGTGAGATCGTCATCAACGGTTCGAGGGACTACAAGTATAATCTACACCGACTCATCTACTTCTGTTGCACTCTGAAGTCGGTAATGACCGTTGATCGAAACCTTATATGCATCTTCATATTGTTCCTGGGTGATTGTAGGGCAATTTTGTTGTTTTCTACTACATTTCCCAACAACTGCAAGGAGCCACACGGGCACCCCACGGGGCCCTGGGGGTAGGGCGTGCCCCTAGACTGTGTGGGGTCCACTGATACGTCTCCAACGTATCTCCAATGTTTGATTATTTCATGCTATTATATTATCATTCTTGTATGCTTTATATGTCATTTTATATTATTTTTATGGACTAACCTATTAACTTAGTGCCCAGTGTCAGTTCCTGTTTTTTTGTCTATTTCTTTGTTTCACGGAAAAACCATACCAAACAAAGTCCAACCACGATGAAACTTTACGATGAATTTTTATGGACCAAAAGAGACCCTAGAAGCTTCGAGGAGAGACCAAAAGATACACGAGGGCACCACAAGCTTGAGGGACGTGCCCAGGGGTGCCACCAGCACTTGTTGGCCCCTGATACGTCTCCAACGTATCTATAATTTTTATTGTTTCATGCTATTACACTATCAATCTTGGATGTTTTATATGCAATTACAAGCAATTATATATCATTTTTGGGGACTAACATATTAACTTAGTGCCCAGTGTTAGTTGTTGTTTTTTGCCTGTTTTGGTTTTTCAAAATACTAGTACCAAACGAAGTTCAAATGCCACAAAACTTTTGGAGATTTTTTCTGGACAAAAGAGACCCTAGAAACTTCGGGAGAGGGCGAGAAGATGAAGGAGTGGCCCACAAGGCACACAGCGTGCCCAGGGGGTGGGCGCCCCCTGGTGGCTTGTGGGGCCCACGTTCACCCGTCTGACCTAATTCTGCCTCTATAAATTCTCTAAAATCAGGAAACCAACAGAGAGCCACCCAAAATACTTTTTCTGCCCCCGCAAGTTCCTGTTCTAGAGAGATCCCATATGGAGGCCTTTTCCGACACTCTGCTGGAGGGGGGATCAATCACGGAGGGGCTCTATATCAACCTTGCTGCCTTCCGATGATGTGTGAGTGTAGTTTACCATAGACCTATGGGTCCATAGTTAGTAGCTAGATGGCTTCTTCTCTCTCTTTGATCTTCAATACAATGTTCTCCTCGATGTTCTTGGAGTTCTATTCGATGTAATCACTTTTTGCAGTGTGTTTGTTGGGATCCGATGAATTCTGAGTTGATGACCAAATTATCCATGAATATTATTTGAGTCTTCTCTAGACTCTTTTATGCATGATTATTATAGCTTTGTATTTCTCTCCGATCTATTGATTTGGTTTGGCCAACTAGATTGATTTTTCTTGCATTGGGAGATGTGCTTTGTGATGGGTTCGATCTTGCGGTGCTCAATCCCAGTGACAGAAAGGGACATGACACGTATTTGTATCGTTTCCATTAAGGATAAAAAGATGGGGTTTATTCATGCGTGAGTTTACTTTGTCTACATCATGTCATCTTGCTTAAGGCATTACTCCGTTCTTTATGAACTTAAAACTCTAGATGCATGCTGCAAAGGGGTCGATGTGTGGAGTAATAGTAGTAGGTGCAAGCAGGAGTCGGTCTACTTGTCTCGGACATGATGCATGTATACATGATCATTGCCTTGGATATCGTCATGATTATTTGTTTTTCTATCAATTGCCCAACAGTATTTTGTTTACCCACCGTATGCTATTTTTGAGAGAGAAGCCTCTAGTGAAAACTATGGCCCCAGGTCTACTTTTATCTTATATTAAAATCCAAAAATACCTTGCTGAATTTTTTTTCTTTACTTTATTTATTTTGTGTTTTATTTATCTATCTATCACTGCAAAATTTAATCTTTGCAAATAACCACCGAGGGATTGACAACCCCTTGTTCGCGTTGGGTGCAAGTATTTGTTATTTTGTGTGCAGTTACTGCTAATGAGGTGTTGCGTGGTTCTCCTACTGGATTGATAACCTTGGTTCTTAACTGAGGGAAATACTTATCCCTACTGTACTGCAACATCATCTCCTCTTCGGGGAAATCCCAACGCAGCTCACAAGTAGCAGGAAGAATTTCTAGCGCCGTTGTCGGGGAGATATCATCAACATCTATCAACTACCTATGCATAAACTTTCATCTCCTTGCATTTACATTATTTTCCATTTGCCTCTCCTTTTCATCTCCCCCACTTCTAAAATGTTTTTACAAAAATATTTTCTGTTTGCCTTTTTGCTTGTTCGCCTTTTTGCTTGAAGTTGCTATCATGGCTGATTTTGGTATGGAAAAAAGTGAGGATGGTAAAATTCCTAAAATTGAAATTGCTACCAATTTAGATGCTAAACTTTTGTGATGGGACATGGGAATTTTATAGGAAAAAGTGTCATCCAAGAATTCTTTAATTGCACTGGAACTTTGGCTTGTGATGACGCTCCTGTACTTAAAAGAACCAAAAATTATGCCGAAGCTATTTCTGCAGTTATTCTTAAACTCAAGAGAAGATTTATCTATATCCATCCTACTTTGCAAAGATTATTTTATGAGTTTTAGGTTATAAAAATCCTACAGCTAAGAAAATAGCTACCCTTGTCCTCATGAATGAATTTGATTACATAGTGCGAGAAGCTAGAGAGATCTTTGATTTGTATGGTATGAATCGTGAAAATCAGTGATAGATGAGATTTTATACAATAGTGATTACTTATTGAGATATTTATTTCGTGATGATCACACTTTTTATGAGAATACCAAAAAGGATGTCCCTCCCTTAAATATAATCCAACAAGTTATCAATGGTATTAATAAACAATATTCTTGGATTGTAAAAGGGAATCAAGAGGGATTCGAGGATGGTCTACTTAGTAATGCTAAAATTCCCATGGACGATGTGTTTCATACTGTCTTTGAAAAGCCTCATAATAAGAACACATCCTTAGAAAGGTATTTGAAGGATGACAACACTTGAAACCATGCATTACACCTAGCTAGGGGCGTAAAACAATAGCGCTAGTTGGGAGGCAACCCAATAGTTATCTTAATTTTCTTGATTATTTTTCCTGGTTTTTTGTGTGAACACAATTATGCTACTGTTATGGTTATGTTTTTGTGTTTTAGTTAGTGTTGTGCCAAGTAAAGCCTTTGGGATGATTTGGATGATAGTTGCTTCGATTATGTGCAAAAACAGAAACTTTTGCATCCGGTAGCAGAATTGTTGAGATTTGCTGGAGTGTGATAAAATTCTTCATTTTTTACGCATGATTGATATACAAATTTCCCACGTTGTCCTAAATTTTCAGAAATTTTGGAGTTACAGAAGTATGGTCATTGTTCGAACTATTACAGACTGTTCTGTTTTTGACAGGTTCTGTTTGGTTGCGTCGTTCATTTGTTTTGATGAATCTATGGATTTTATCGGGGGTATAAGCCATGGTGAAGTTAGAATATAGTAGGTATAATGCAATAATAAAATATGAATGGGTTTTCAACAGTACCTAAAGTAGTGATTTGTTTTATTATATATACTAACGGATCTCACGAAGGTTTTGTTGAGTTTTGTGTGCTGAAGTTTTCAAGTTTTGAGTGAGATCACGATGGATGAAGGAATAAGGAGCGGCAAGAGCCTAAGCTTGGGGATGCCTGAGGCACCCCAAGGTAATATTCAAGGACTCCCAAGCATCTAAGCTTGGGGATGCCCCGGAGGGCATCCCGTCTTTCTTCCACCGACCATCGGTAATATTACTTGGAGCTATATTTTTATTCATCACATGATATGAGTTTTGCTTGGAGCTTTGTGTGTTATATGAGTCTTTGTTTGCTTTTTAGTTTGTAACAATCTCCTTGCTGTACACACCTTTTTGAGAGGGGCACACATTTTTCGTTATTTGTTAGAATACTCTATGATGTAGGGTAGAGCCCTAGAGGCCAATCTTTCACAACTGGAGGAGATCCCACGAAGAACATGAAGAACACATGAGGGGAAAACATGAGGGAAACAAGAGGAAAACACTCAAATCAATGAGATTCGATTACACATGTGCTAGATCCGAGTACACAATGAGACACACGATCCAAACACAACAAGGGATGATACAAAACTGTCGGTAGGGGGTAATATTACACATGTGCATCTAGTGTATTAAGTTCATGGAGAAACAGAGTAATGCAATAAGAATGATGACATGATGTAGACAAGATCTATTCATGTAGGAATAGACCCCATCTTGTTATCCTTAATAGCAACGATACATGTGTGCCTTGCTGCCCCTTCTTTCACTGGGAGAGGACACCACAAGATCGAACCCATCATAAAGCACCTCTTCCCATTGCAAGAAAAATCAATCTAGTTGGCCTAACTGAGGGAGTCCTGGATTAGGGGGTCCCCGGGCGTCCGGGCTATGTGACATGGGCCAAACTGATGGGCTGTGAAGATACAACATAGAAGGCCTTCTCCCTTGTCCGGATGGGACTCTCCTTTGCGTGGATGGCACGCTTGGCGTTCGGATATGAAGATTCCTTTCTCTGCAAACCGACTCTGTACAACCCTAGGCCCCTCCAGTGTCTATATAAACCGGAGGGTTTAGTCCGTAGAGACAATCACAAACATACAGGCTAGACATCTAGGGTTTAGTCATTACGATCTCGAGGTAGATCAACTCTTGTAACCCCTATACTCATCAAAGTCAATCAAGCAGGAAGTATGGTATTACCTCCATCAAGAGGGCCCGAACCTGGGTAAACATCATGTCCCCTGCCTCCTATTACCTTCGATCCTCAGACGCACAGTTCGGGACCCCTTACCCGAGATCGACCGGTTTTGACACCAACATTGGTGCTTTCATTGAGAGTTCCTCTGTGCTGTCGACAGAAGGTTCGATGGCTCATTATATCATCTACAATGATGCTGTTTCGGGGGAGACTCCCCCCCCCCACCGGCCAAATTTTCGTATTCGGCGACTCTGCACTACGTGCCAACTCGATTGGCCACCTTGAGCAGATCGACAGCTACGCCCCTGGTCATCAGATCAGTTTCGAGAACCTAAATTATGTCGCCGATATCCGAGGAGACTTGATCTTCGAAGGGTCCGCGGCCCCGATCGTTGCTCTGGCCTTAGATCCAGTGCAGACTACCAGGTCCGAAGACGGGAGTTTAGAGCCCACCGGACTCCCTGCAATTATGGAACTTGCTACCGGAGATCTAGAGGGGACGGCGTTATCGGCAAACCCAAAGATGAACCGAACTCCCCTTGTCTCTAAAGTGCCGGACTCTCCATCAGACTCTGAATCCGAACTCTCGAGGTCCGCGTCAAGCGGGCGCGGCCAGGAGGCTCTCACCCCGATCAGCCCTGCGGACTCTCGCTTCTCTGTCCAAACCTCGCTCCTAAATGAGGCTCTGGACTTAATGCGAACCCTCGCCATCATAGAGGAATCGCTTCCGAATTACGCCTAGCCCGGACTAGGGGCTAAGAGCGGGGAATTTTACGTCCCACCCACCACCCACTTCATAGCCACTGTCAAAGATCTAACTGACATGCTGGACTACGCCTCCAAAGACATCGACGGTATGGATGACGATGCTGGAGACGAACAAGGCCAAGACCCTCCGTTTACCGGACGTTGGACGGCCACCTCCACTTACGACGTGTACATGGTGGACACACCCAAAGAGGATGACGACGACGGCAAGAAGGATTTGATTGAGGACGAGCCTACTGAAGCACCTCCGAAGCGTCGACGTCAGTGGCGCCACTCAAAATCGCATCGCGAAAAGGACAGCAATACCGGCACCGGAGACAATAACACTCCAGAAAATGCCGAAGACCCCGAAGCCCCCGTTGAGCCAACATCCGAACAAGATGATTGGGAGGATGGGCAAGTTAACCCCGACGATCCAGTCGAGCATGAAGACTCGGCGGATAGTAACTACCTATCAATCTCCGAAGAGGATGTGAGCCTCAGCGACAAAGACTTCATCGTGCCTAAGGAACCCCTCGAGCAAGAGCGCTTTAAGCGCCAGCTAATCGCCACTGCGAGAAGCCTAAAAAAGAAGCAGCAGCAGCTTCAAGCTGAGCAGTATTTACTCAATGATAGATGGACTAATATCCTGGCAGCCGAGGAATACGGCCTCGAACACCCAACTAAGAGTTATCCGAAGCGCAAGCTACTACCGCAATTTGACGACGAGGCCCTTGAGACAATACCGCCAAAGAATAAAGCTGTCGACGAACCCGACCGCCCACCACGCGGACGGGACAGGACGGCTACTTATGCTGAACACCAACCCGCGCCACCCCGCCGTCGAGGCAGGTAGGCCAGGGCCCCGGGCTATACCTACGACCTACGCAAGGACCTGGACAATAGAGCCGGTCAGACAAGATCAATCTACGGATCGAGGGGGCGTGCTCCAACACGAGAGGACGGCCATCTAGCCTGGCGAGATAGGCACAACCTCACCCGGGCCGAAAACCGCATCCGGACTTCATCCGAACTGCGCCACGACATCGCCCGATACAGAGGCGCCGCACACCCCCTATGCTTCACCGACGAAGTGATGGAACATCAGTTCCCAGAAGGGTTTAAACCCATCAACATTGAATCATACGACGATACGGCAGATCCCGCAGTATGGATCGAAGATTTTCTCCTCCATATCCACATGGCACGCGGTGATGATCTCCGTGCCATCAAATACCTCCCGCTCAAATTAAAGAGACCAGCTCGGCACTGGTTAAACAGCCTCCCAGAGAACTCTATTGACAGTTGGGAAGACTTGGAGGATGCCTTTAGAGACAACTTCCAAGGTACCTATGTTTGGCCCCCAGACGCCGACGACCTTAGTCATATAGTCCAGCAACCCGGAGAATCAGCCCGGAAACTCTGGACCAGGTTCTTAATTAAAAATAACCAAATTGTGGATTGTCCAAACGCCGAAGCCCTCGCGGCCTTTAAACATAGCGTTCGAGACGAGTGGCTCGCCCGACACCTCGGCCAAGAAAAGCCGAAGTCCATGGCAGCCCTCACCGCACTTATGACCCACTTTTGCGTGGGAGAAGATAGCTGGCTAGCTCGTAGAAGCAATAGCACCAGCGACCCCGGAACCTCCAAAGCCAGGGATGGCAATGGCAAGCCACAACGCAACAAGCACAAGCGTTGAAGCAATAACGAAGGTACCGAAGATATGGCGGTCAACACCGGATTCAGTGGCTCTAAATCCGATCAATGGAAGAAGCCATTCAAAGGAAACAGAGATGGTCCATCTAGTTTGGACAAAATACTCGATAGGCCTTGCCAGATTCATGGCACCCTCGATAAGCTTGCCAATCATACCAACATAAACTGTTGGGTCTTTAAATAGGCCGGCAAGCTCAATGCCGAACACAAGGGGAAAGGGCCGCCCAGCAAGGACGATGATGAAGAGTCTCGCCCACAGAACACAGGGGGACAGAAGAAATCCCCCCCTCGAGGTCAAAACGGTGAACATGATCTACGTTACTCATATCCCTAAGCGGGAGCGCAAGCGTGCATTAAGGGACATCTGCGCCATCGGGCCAGTCGCCCCAAAGTTTAACCCGTGGTCAGCCTGTCCGATCACCTTTGATCGCAGAGACCATCCGACCAGTATCCGTCATGGAGGTTCGGCTGCATTGGTCCTCGATCCAATTATTGACGAATTCCACCTCATGCGAGTCCTTATGGACGGCGGCAGTCTCAATTTGCTTTATCAGGACACCTTCCATAAAATGGGCATTGATCCATCAAGAATCAAGCTCGCCAAAACCACCTTTAAAGGGGTAATACCCGGCGTAGAGGCCTGTTGCACAGGATCCATAATGTTGGAAGTCATCTTTGGCTCACCGGATAACTTCCGGAGCGAAGACCTGATCTTCGACACCGTCCTGTTCTGCAGTGGCTATCACGCACTACTCGGACGAACCGCTTTCGTCCGTTTCAATGCAGTCCCGCACTATGCTTATCTAAAGCTCAAGATGCCTGGACCACGTGGCGTTATAACAGTCAATGGAAACATGGAGCGCTCCCTCCGTACAGAGGAGCATACCGCGGCACTCATAGCCGAGGTGTAGGGGGGCCTCGCTAAACCGAATACTAGACTGGTAGTCAAGCCCCTGGACACTGGTAAACGAGTCCGGTCTACCCTACAGTACGACAGTCCGGCTCATTCAGAGCTAGATTAGCAATTCGGCCTCCGTCAATGCCCCAGCCTGCTAGCAGCATACGTACCGCGCGTACATAACTACGCGTTAAGAATACCATGGGCAAGGACAGAGGCATGCTAAACATAAGGTCCATGGTATGGCTCGACCCTATCCGGACCTCCACATTCCTCCACCTTTTTCTTCTTGTTTTTATTTTTCAGGTTCTTTACAACCCACATCAATTTCGGTGGTAACAAGGGCCCCCTTCTAGGCCCCTTATGCATCCTCGATTGTTGATCCTCTCCAAGGATCATACACCAAGGCGAAAAGCGGCGCAGACGTGCGGCAGAGTGTCCAAAGGATCTTCAAGATCATCTTTTTAATTTTAGGACCTGTATATAGCTTTCCCTTGTCTTCGGCATGTAAAATAGCCGTGATGCTTATCACATCTTCTGTAAAAATATGTTTTGACGTACTAATCAGACTATAATGGAAACAATTTTTGCCCAACCCTGTTCAGCATTGGCTTATTTCTTAAAAATCTGTTTTCCACTTCACGTCTGAATTGGCATATACACCTTGGTACGACTTAAATCGCCAGGGGCTCTATTCAAGCCACATATGTATCTTCAACAATAGAAAGTCCGAACACTCTTAGAGTACACTTCGGCGTCCCGAACACTGCATTATGCATCGGCTCCGAATCACGTCTTTGGTCAATAGTTGGGTTGCCCGACTCCTGTGCTTGCTACCTTACGTTCCATTTTCGGCTAAGGTAGTAAAGGGAGAACTACTGCGATTGTGTTCCCGGCTGGCCCGGTCAAGCACCTCAGTAGAGAAAGCTGAAAACTGACTGTCATGATGCGGCGAGAGCTAGTCAACAATTCGGCGACCTATTAAATCTCTAGCGATTTCTTCCGTATTACACGAAGGACTGGCTCTTCCCAGTCACGCGCTGAAGGCATCCTAGTTCAGATAGCTGCATGCGCACCAGGGGCTATCTTACAGTCCCATTGTCAAGCTCCTATGGCTAAGTGAGAGTGATAAAGCCGCATAGTCCGATTGCCTGGTTTGCCGCACTGACACCTCCTTTACAGACCAAGATGTTGGGTCAAGTGTGGCTATGTGCTACCCAGAACACCCCCGTAGTATCTACGTGGGGGCTGAAGCAGACGACTAGCAAACTCTCAAAGATAAAAACGGCCGCACAGGAGGAAAAGCAATTTAAGATAATAGGCACAATATATTACAAAAGCCTCGGTTTATAATACAATGTCTGGGAAGCTCGGATATAGTTACTGGAACATAATATCCTTTGGGCATTGGCCCTCTATCAAACGGGCACCCTCAAGGACATCATCGAAGTAGCGCTCCGGCTTGCGGTGGACCTTGCCTCCGAGCGGACCCTCAACCGCCACGTCGGCGGCCTTCATCTTTGCCCAGTGCATCTTGACACGGGCAAAGGCCATCCACGCACCCTCAATACATGCCAAGCGCTTCACTGCCTCTATTCGGGGCAAGGCGTCGTCGAGCTGAAGTAACTGATCGAAATGGGTCCGGCTGGCCATAGCCGGACTATGTGACACCCAAAATTTTATTTGGCTTTTTCAAACTTTTATTTGATTTGAGGGATGTTATTTAAAAAATTTCTGAAGTACTCTCCCTCTCAAAATATTTTCTTTTATGACAAGTGTTTTGTTTTGGATTCACCCAAGACTTGATTTTGGTCTTGGAGGTTTTTCCTTCTTATTTGGACTCAAAACCAAATGCTTTTCACTTGGGAAAATTTCTTTTGAAAAAAATCTTTTAAATAGCCCTATGGCATTTGGAGTGATCTTCTCCCCTTTTCAAAAAATCCTCTTGCCATGACCTAAGTGGAAATCCCCTCCCATAAGCCTTTCCCCATCTTTGGATCATGATATACTTCAAATCCAGCAGTTTGAACCTCCCCATAAATTTCTCTTCCATTTATTTCTTATCAAAAATATTTCTGCCCTCTACTTTGGCTAAGGGAGATTTACAAAGGAGCTACCATTTCTGCTTTGAGTTTTGCCTCCAAACCAATTTCCCTAGCTAGTCCTTTGAGCCCTCAACCAAGATCCATGAAGATCCACTGGTCTCCAGTTCAAATATTTCAAATTGTACTTGCTGCAAGTTTGGACCTTATTTGCCAAATTTGATGAAATTCATTTGAATTCTCCTCCTAAAAATCTGAGAAAATTCAGGCAGCCTATGGGTGCATTGAGAGGTCACCTCACCAAGTCCCAGCTCCAGAAAAAATTTTCTTCATGCCAAATCATTTCGTCGAGCACTTGATGGGCACTGTTGCTGTCATGTTCAGAAAATTCAGATAAACAGTTTCAGGAACTGTTGTCGTTTTCTTCAGAGACCGACGTCGATCTCGCCAGTACCGCGGTGGTGCCTTGCTCCCCGTCCCCTACTCCTTATCCCCTGCGCCGCACGATCTCCTGGAGGCTTGCGGGCGTCAGCGAAGAGCAGGAGGAGGTGCGCCACCCGTGAGCGACGGCAGCGGCGGCTTTGCGGCTGCCAGAGAGAGGCGCAGCGTGGACGGCGCCGCCCAGCGCCGCCCAAGCCACCCGAGGCCGCCGCGTGGCCACCCACTCGCCCGTGCGCGCTGCCATCCTTCATCGTGAACTGCTAGGCGCGGAGCGTGCTCTCTGCCGCCGCCGTGCCCGTACGGCCGCCCCGTCGAGGATCGGCGTATTAGGCCAAGCCCGACCAAGGTTAGCAGTGGAACGGCACCAGTGAACCTCCCTGATGTTGCCTGGCCACTTAAACTCCCTGCCCAACCACTGCCTCACCGTAATCGCTCGCCGGAGATATCCCGTTCACGGCCACCCCCTCGGATCGCCTATAAATAGAGGCCCCGAGCTCGAACTCGAACCCACACCACCTCTGCACTCCACCAATACCACGCCAAGCCACTGGAAGAGCCCCGAGAGGACCTTCTTCCCCAACTCCGGCCGCCTCGACCCGCCACGGGACCCAGCTCGATTCGCTCCCGTGCGTGCACCCCTACCCCTCAGCTCTTGCCAGTAGCTTCCTAGTACATCCACTCTCCTGACCCGCGCTTCAATTTGGAGTTTGCAGCACCCACCGGAGTTCTCCACCATCGCCTGAACCACCGTCCGCCGGAGAAAGTGTCGCCGTCGACGTGGTGCTCTCCGACGGCCAAGTCCACCACCCACCGACGCGGAAGGGCGCACTAAACCTCTTGGTACCCTCCGATCTCCCTGCCTCGCCGTGGTTCAACGTCGGCGACCACCGCAGCCTTCGGGCGCCGGCGAAGTTTTAAACCTGACATGTGGGACCCCCCGTCAGCCTCTCTTCTTTTTCCCCCTCGAACCGTTTTTTGTTGGCGCCTTCGGGCAGAATACGTTTTCTCTTTTGGGCTGGCGCTTTTCTTTCCGAACCGTTTTATGTTTTCTCAGTTAAGTCCCTGGATCTTTTCTGTTTCATCACAGATTAGTCCCTGGACTAAAACCCTTATAACTTTTTAATAAAAGATGATTTTTGAATGATTCTTTTTCTGTCAGTCTTATATTTTGTCTAGTTTTTTATAGTATTTATTTGGAAAAATTTTGGAACAAATTTTATGCACGCGATGATTGTCACGTTAGTGTACGTTTTCGCTATACCGTAGGTTCCGGAGGAGGTGACAGAGCCGCGAACTTCGCCGAGCTAGACTCCGACTTCTCCGAACCAGGCAAGCATGTTTGAACCTTCGATATGATAGGTGTTTTGCATGTTTGCTTGAATGGTTTGTGCATGGTATATGAGCATCGGTGAGTATCTCGTTGCATGTAAGGCAACTATCCGTGTGTTCCGAAGTTACTGTGATCTCTGATGAGAGATGGCCTAGTCATGTGGTGACATGAAAGGCAGTAAGGTGGTATTGTTGTAGCATGCCAGCCTTACGGCATCCGATAAACTCCGACGTTAACGTGGACTGAGTCACGTTACCGTTCTTCCCCTTTCGTGCTGCCACATGTTTTCTGCAAGGAATACGGTTTAGTAAGTTGTTAACCTCTTTCCGTGTACACACCAAATAGAGGGGCCGGGATGAGGGTTCCATGGCCCTGGATTAAAGCCAGTCATCCGGTCAGGGGGCATGGGTGTTTCCGGTTGGGACCGAGAGGGGGGCACCCCTTAGAGCGTGCGTATATAAATTTGATCCCATGCTACGCGAGGTTGTAGCCTCCCCGTCTCAAGGTTTTTCTTGAACGTTGCCGAGGGTGATTCCTGGCATCGGAATGTTGAATGGGTGTGTACTAGTTAGATGTGTTTCTCCTAAAACACCGTAAACGGAACTAGTCCCCGTGACTACTGAAATCCGTTGGCTGTGGTTGAAGTACAAACTCTGCAGAGTCAAATCCTTCCGAGTCATCGTATCCATGGTCAAGGACCGTGACCAGTGTATCCATATCTATGTCAAATCCTCGTGGTATTTTCCCCGGTGAACAAGCTTGAGTGGTAAATTGGTTGAACGTTATTCCTGTGGATGGACTAACCCTGTTGTTTATTTCATACCTGATTATTCCCTTGAAATGATTTAAATTCTTGAGCTACTGAGATATCAAGTTATGAAATATAAGCCCTTTATGTGATGTCGCTCAGACGTCCGACTGTGGCACTCTTGTTATTTACTTTTGATATAAGCCCTTTATGTGATGTCGCTCAGACGTCCTACTGTGGCACTCTTGTTATTTACTTTTGATATATGCCCTTTATGTGATGTCGCTCAGACGTCCGACTGTGGCACTCTTGTTATTTACTTTGGATATAAGCCCTTTATGTGATGTCGCTCAGACGTCCGACTGTGGCACTCTTGTTATTTATTTTTGATATAAGCCCTTTATGTGATGTCGCTCAGACGTCCGACTGTGGCACGCACTGTCATTTATATTATATTATAAGCCCTTTATGTGGTGTCGCCTTGACGCCCGACTGCGGCATTGTTATTCTTTTTGTATCCTTTCGAGGAGTCATTCAGACACTCGATTGGCCCTCAGTATTAATTTGAGATTTCGGGAGGACTACCGCCCGACTTCTCTTTTATTTCCCATGCATTATTATCTCATTGTCTGAGTGCGCTTGTTAATCTGTTCATATGCATCATGTTTACATTTGTTATATCTTATGTCCGAACTGTCTTGCGAGTACTTTCATAGTACTCACCTGGCTTGTTGATTTGGCCAGATGTTGACGAAGGCGATCTCATGGATGAAGAGTTTGATAGTGAGTCCGACGCCTAGAGGAATCCCAGTCAGTCCCGTGCGATCCTGGATATCGGTCACTTGTATTATATACGCTTCCGCCACCCACAATAAGTATCCTCGAGCCTCACTCCGACGCTCGAAGAGTTGTTAGATTCAGGAGTCATGTCACCCCCCCTTCGCTGTGATATTTCCACCACCGCTTTTATCGTGAGTTAGTAGTTAGGCCACCCTATCCGTCTTTATGTGTTATTGGCGTGTTTGTAATAAATTGTTGAGCAGTCTCCGCTCAACCTTGTATTATATTCAGTACTCCTGGTATTTTCTTCTGTGATCAAGATTTTGTCTACCAGTAAGAAGGATTCTTCTCTACTGGTCCGTAAAAGGGATCGATTTCTCAATAAATATTTTTATTGGAAAACCGGTCGTGACAGACTATGATGTCCTTCATGGCCAAACCAGACATCCTATGCAGCTCTGCTAGCTGCATCATTTGATTGGTCAGTAGCGCTGGTCGCTCCGGCGCCAAGAACTGCGACCAGAAGAGCTCCTCCGTCGCGTTCCCTTCTTGGGCACAGAAATACTGTGTGGCGTCGGTGGCACTCCTTGGGAGATCCGCAGAGGTGTCTGGAGCACTCCACAGTCGATTTAGCAAAGTATATCTTTGACCGCCAAATATACTCTGTAAAAGAAAAGGCTTACCAGCCGCTATATGTCTGGCCTGCTTGATCTCCTCGCGAGCCGCTCGGGACTCGCCCCGCGCATCCTTTGCCTCTTGAAGAGCCTTGTTGATTTCGGCCGCTTGGGCTTTATTGCTCTCCTCTAGAGCCTCACACTTGTTGGTGGCATCTTGAAGTGCATGTTCCACTTTGGTCACCCGCTCCTCATACTTGCGACGGGTAACCTGCTCGGCCTCTAAATCCACAGCCGCCTTGTCAACGGCCGCTTTGCTTGCCTCCGCCTCCTTCTTGGCTTCAGCAAGGGCACTCTTGAGGGCTTCGACCTTGGTCGCGTTGCCTACAACCATTTACATAATAGCGCATGAGCTTAAACTCTGAGTTGGCATTATAATTTAGGCTTGTAAGGGGTCTTTCAAAAGCATACCTTCGTCCTCATCGAACCATTTGTTAATACGGTCGATCTCATCATCAGCCAGCTTCAGTTTCCGCGGAAGTTCGGAAACTTCCGCGCCCTTGGCTGAAGCTGCTAGCAGCAAAGCCTGTTCACCCAAACAGACAAGTATGTTATCTCTGGAATATTTGATCCTCTGTCCGGCCCCTTTTGCAAAAAGCCGAACAGAGTCTCAGGGGCTACTATCTATATACATGCATATTATTACACATGCAAAAGCGGCTAGGACTATTAAGTCGCATACCTCAAAGCCCGTTAGCAGGCTGGTAAAAGCTTCGTTCAGCCCGCCTTTGGCGGACTGAACCTTCTCAACCACTGTACCCATTAGGGTACGGTGCTCTTCCACGATGGAAGCACATCGAAGTGCTTCCCTCAATGTATCCGGCGCCTCTGGGTTGATAGAGGTCGCCGGTGGAGTCGGCACTCCCCCTCTTTCGAAGGGGGCTGCTCGCTCGGGCCCGGGGCCGTGTGGGTCTCCGGAGCAGTATTCGGCTGGGGGCCGGACTGGTCAGGGCCCCCGTCGTCAGTCTCAATGGGGATTGCACCCACCATGTTTCCGGCAGCCGAGGCATTACCCTCTGGCGCCGTTTCAGTGGCCTTCCGCACCTCTCCCTGGCCCGGAGAGGTCCTTTGGGATAACACCTCGGTGTCATCCGTGGCATGTGGCGGGGAGGCTCGCGGAGACGACTCACTCTCCATCATCTCCGGCGCCAAAGAATTCCCCGAAGACAATGATTGTTGGGAGAGATCATGGGCCGGACTGAAAAACATAGATGATATGTCATCCTACAATTTATAAAAAGCCGGATATATACATTATCTTTGAATACTTACGATTCGGCAAGGGGCTTCGGCCTGGGGTGCCACTCAGGGACGGCTTCGGCGTCCGATTCCGAATCGTCCGAAAGGGAGAGCTTCCCCTTCTTGGACGCCGCTGCCTCTAGGTCCGCGGAAGCCCCGCTTTTCTTCTTTCCCCCCTTAAGGGGAGAATTGCTCTCCTCCTCTTCCTCTTCATCTTCATCACCCTCATGGGAGGAAAGACCTTCGGTATCTTCGGACGCTATGTCCGAAGTACCTTTACAGCGAAGGCCACTTTTGTCCTCCTTGCCCTTCTTCTTGGCCTTCTTCTCCGGAGCCTAGTACAGTGCCGGAACCATCATCTTCGTTAGAAGAGGAATAGCTGGGTCTTTAGGCAGCGGAGCCGGACACTGGATCCGCTCTGCCTTCTTTGTCCAGCCCTGAAGAATAAAGGGAAGTCTTAGCATACTCCTTGGATCTACAAGTTGAGGATATGTTTGGAAATTTGAAAACTTACTGGAGTAGCCGGATGAGCGCAGTCGAGGCGAGGTCTTCGGTCGTTTCCAGCCATGACTTTTGGGCCTTGAAAAGCAGCTTCCATATGTCTTCGTGCGTCGTGCCGAAGAACCATTGCAGGGTCCAAGGACTGGCCGAATCAAACTCCCACAAATGGAGAGTCCAACATTGGCAGGGTAGAATCCCGCGAAAAAGCATCACCTGGATCACGTTGGCAAGACTGGTGTTCTTCTCTATCATGCTCTTGACGCGCTTCTGCAGCGTCATCACCTTGTTGGATGACGCCCAATCCAGGGCCTTGTTAATCCATGACGCGAGCCGCATTGGAGGACCGGCTTTGAACTCAGGAGCGGCGGCCCATGTGGTGTCACGGGGCTCCGTGATGTAGAACCACTCCTGTTGCCATCCCTTCACAGTCTCTACGAAGGTCCCCTTTGGCCAGGTGACGTTGGGGAGCTTGCTCACCATGGCGCCGCCACACTCCGCGTGTTGACCCTCGACCACTTTCAGCTTCACGTTGAAGACCTTGAGCCACAGGCCGAAGTGGGGGGGGATGCGGAGGAACGCCTCACACACGACGATGAACGCCGAGATGTTGAGGAAGGAATTCGGGGCTAGATCGTGGAAGTCTAGCCCGTAATAGAACATGAGCCCCCGGATGAAGGGGTGGAGCGGAAACCCTAGCCCGCGAAGGAAGTGGGGGATGAATACTACCCTCTCATTGGGCTCCGGGGTGGGAATGATCAGCTTTTTGGCAGGGAGCCGATGGGTGATTCCTCGGCTAAATACCCCGCTTCCTGGAGTTCCTTGATGTTCCCCTCCGTGACGGAGGAGGCCATCCACTAGCCTTGTGCTCCAGATCTGGACATGCTGGAGTGTATGCTGGGGGCAGAAGG
Source organism: Triticum aestivum (assembly GCF_018294505.1). Lineage (NCBI taxonomy): Eukaryota > Viridiplantae > Streptophyta > Magnoliopsida > Poales > Poaceae > Triticum > Triticum aestivum. The sequence goes on from NC_057799.1 coordinate 334,284,105, forward strand.
GATTGAAACTTGGGCGCTGGAGCACGAGGGCAGATGGGCCGAGGAGGAAGAAGGCATGGGGGTAAAAAGATGGATTCTTATCTTCTTATAAAGGCAGTGAATATCAAGCGTCCCCCCCGCAAGCCTTAAACCTCGCCTATTCCCAAGGGGTCGTGCGAACGACACGGTTGGATTACCCAAACCCATATTGATGAGAATCCCGCAATAAGGGGACATGATCTCTGCTTTGACAAGACGTGTCAATGAAGACCGCACCTCGAAACGCGAAGCAGGAGGCTGAAAAACGGTTCAAAATAATAATAAGGCCAGAACATAACGTCTCGCCGGAAAAGCTGTCAGTAGACATGACTTGTTTTGCTTAAGTATTTGCCCTTGTGGGTTCTGGGTTGTAACTATAATATAGAGCCGGATATAGTTCTTTTGATCAACTACATTGAGGTATTCAGAGGAGGAACCCGCCTTGCAATGCCGAAGACAATCTGCGCGCCGGACACATCGCCATTGAAGCCTGGTTCAGGGGCTACTGAGGGAGTCCTGGATTAGGGGGTCCCTGAGCGTCCGGGTTATGTGACATGGGCCAAACTGATGGGCTGTGAAGATACAAGATAGAAGGCCTTCTCCTGTGTCCGGATGGGACTCTCCTTTGCATGGATGGCACGCTTGGCGTTCGGATATGAAGATTCCTTTCTCTGCAAACTGACTCCGTACAACCCTAGCCCTCTCCAGTGTCTATATAAACAGGAGGGTTTAGTCCGTAGAGACAATCACAAACATACAGGCTAGACATCTAGGGTTTAGTCATTACGATCTCGAGGTAGATCAACTCTTGTAACCCCTATACTCATCAAAGTCAATCAAGCAGGAAGTAGGGTATTACCTCCATCAAGAGGGCCCGAACCTGGGTAAACATCGTGTCCCCTGCCTCCTGTTACCTTTGATCCTCAGACGCACAGTTCGGGACCCTTTACCCGAGATCAGCCGGTTTTGACACCGACACTAACTATACCAAATATTCGGAGAAGAAATACGAGACTATAAATAATCATGCATATAAGAGATGACAGAAGACTCAAATAATATTCATGGATAAATGTTTGATCATAAACTCGAACTTCATCGGATCCCAACAAACACATCGCAAAAAGTCATTACATCAAATAGATCTTCAAGAGACCATTGTATTGAGAATCAAAAAGAGAGAAGAAGCCACCTAGCTACTGCCTACGGACCCGTAGGTCTATGGTGAACTACTCACGCATCATCAGAGAGGCACGAAGGAGTATGATGAACCCCTCCGTGATCGTATTCCCCTCCGGAAGAGTGCCGGAGTAGGGCTCTAGATTGGATCTCGTGGTTCTGGAACTTGCGGCGGCTGGGATTGTTTTTCGTCGACTCCCCTAGGGTTTCTGGAATATTTGGGAATCTATAGGTTGAAGTGGCGGTGCAGGAGACCCCCATGGGCCCCACAACCCTCCAGGGCGCGCCCTGGTGTCTTGTGGTCCCCACGAGCCTCCCCTCTGGTCCTTCCTTGGCCCCCAAGTTGTCTTCTGGTCCAAAACATTTCGCTGCGTTTGGACTCCCTTTGATAGGGATATTTTGCGAACTAAAAAACAGCAAAAAGTAGCAACTGGCACTGGGCTCTATGTCAATAGGCTAGTTCCAAAAAGTGATATAAAGTTGCTATAAAATGAATATAAAACATCCAAGATTGATAATATAATAGCATGGAACAATAAAAAATTGTAGATACGTTGGAGACGTATCGGCATGCCCAAGCTTAATTCCTACTCGTCCTTGAGTAGGTAAATGATAAAAACAAAAAAAATTGATGTGGAATGCTGCCTAACATGTTCATCACATATTCTTTTCTTTTGTAGCATGGACATATGGACTTTTATATGGTTCAAAGCAATAGTCTAGTTTTGACATGAACATTTCAATACTCAAGCATATCAACAAGCAACCATGTCTTTCAAAATATCAACACTAAAGAAAGTTATCCCTAGCCCATCATGCTCAATCATTGATCCATTCATGAAACACACTCGAATATTAGCTACATCCCCAGTTGGTGCTTTATAAGAGAAGATGGAGACTCAAATAAAAATAAAAATTGCATAAAGTAAATAGATAGGCCCTTCGCAGAGGGAAGCAGGGATTTCTAAAGGTGCCAGAGCTCAAAGCTTAAATTCAGAGATATTTTTTTTGAGAGGCATACTTTTCCCATCAACGAAAATGACCGAGTAATTCCCAACACTTTCCATCCTAGATATATCATAGGCGGTTCCCGAACATAAATAAAGTTTATTCCTTTTTCCACCATACTTTCACACTCTACGGCTAGCCGTATCCATGGGTACCATCCATACCAACACTTTCCAAGGAATTTATCATTTGACAACATAAAGTAAATTTCTTTATCATTTCGGGACTCGGCATCCCTATTACCGTCGTACTCTCATGCAATCACAATGGAATAAACACTCATCTTGAGAATAACACATCTAGCATGGAAAATATTGGCCAATGATAACCCACAAGTATAGGGGGTTGCAACAATTTTCGAGGGTAGAGTATTCAACCCAAATTTATAGATTCGACACATGGGGAGCCAAAGAATATTTGCAAGTATTAGCAACTGAGTTGTAAATTCAATCACACCTGGAGATTAACTATCTGCGGCAAAGTGATCGGTAGCACAGTAATATGATAGCTTTGATAGTAGTGGTAGCAGCAACAGTAACGGTAATAGTGATAGTAATAGTTTTGTAGCAGTGACAATAGTAACAGCAGTAGTAGTAACTTAGCAAGATCAATATGTAGGAAAATCATAGGCATTGGATCGGCGATTTGTTGGATGATATTCATCATGTGCCAGTTACAACCTAGGGCGGTCACTACTACATCGATTTCGTTAGGAATCGAGGATAAACAATACCCTCTAAGGGATGGTTAGTCCAAGACGCGGAACAACAGAGTTTTCTTTTGGAGAAACACTATTATTATGGGGCTGTACACGTGGTAGAAAAATTACGCCAATCTGTTGAGATATGGTATGCGACAAGTGAATATTTGAAACAAGAAATGAGCAACACCAAATCCTTCTAAAGCACAAACTTCCATTTCTCCTACTCGTTGTCCCCCTTGCTTGGCTCTTCCTCTAACCGGTTGTTGTGTAACAAGTGAGTAGGCCCAGTAGAACGCCCATGAATTTTCTCATCAACTTGAAAGGATTTCTAATTTCAATAGTAACATAATGTTGGATCCATTCCTTTTGAATTGTCACTTTGTCCATCATGATTCTTGGGAAGAGATATTGGCAATAATTCACCTTGGACAATTTATTTGTGAAAATGTATGTCTATTTAAATCGCACATAAAAAATCCGGTCAAATTTTCATTGTAAATATGAATTCCTTTGTTATAAGAGCAGCTAAACTTTATTTGGCCACTACAGGAGCAACTGTTAATGGTCATTATGGAGAAATCCTTTACAAGGGAGATAGGTTAGTTACGTTTATATATGAAAAATCGAGATCTAGTGACATAACGCAAGGTCTTCCAAAAGTGGAACAAATCTTTGAAGTGCGTTCAATTGATTCATTATCCCCGAATCTCAAAAGGAGAATTGAGGATTGGAATGAGCGTATACCAAGAATTCTTGGGGTCCCTTGGGGATTACGACACTAGCTCCAGTTCATAAATATAATGTAGGCATGCATTCCGTAAATAGTCATACGTGCTTATGAAAAGAACTTCTATGACATCTTTTGTCCTACCCTCCTGTGGTAGCGGGGTCCATAAGGAAACTAAGGGATATTAAGGCCTCCTTTTAATAGAGTACCGGAATAAAGCATTAACACATAGTGAATACATGAACTCCTCAAATTACGGTCATCACCGAAAAATATCCCGCATATTGTCACTACAGGGTTTACGGATCATAACACGTAATAGGTGACTATGACTTGCAAGATCGGATCTAAAACATGGATATAATGGTGATAACATAAACAGTTCAGATCTGAATTCATGGCACCCGGGACCAGAGTGTCAAGCATTAAGCATAGCAAAGTCATAACAACATCAATCTCAGAACATAGTGGATACTAGGGATCAAGCCCTAACAAAACTAACTCGATTACATGATGAATCTCATCCAACTCCTCACCGACCAGCGAGCCTACGAAGGAATTACTCACTCCCGGTGGAGAGCATCATGGAATTGGTGATGGAGGAGGGTTGGTGATGACGAAGACCGAAGATTCCCCTCTCCGAAGCCCCAAATGGACTCTAGATCTGGCCTCCCGATGAAGAACGGGAGGTGACGGTGGCTCCGTACCGCGAAACGAGATAATTCTTCCTCCCTTATTTTTCTTTGAAAATAGGATTTTATAGCATCGGAGCTAGGGTCTACCGGGCTACCAGGTGGGCATAACCCACCTGGGCGCGCCTGGAGGGGGGCGCGCCCTGGTGGGTTGTGCTCACCCAGGGGTCTCCCTCCGGTGGTTCTTGGCTCCAGTATTTTTCTTTATTTATATAAAAAAACCTCAAAAAGTTTAGTTCCAATCCGAGAACTTTTATTTCTGCACAAAAACAACACCATGGTAGTTCTGCTGAAAGCAGCGTCAGTCCAGGTTAGTTTCATTCAAATCATGCAAATTAGAGTCCAAAACAAGAGGAAAAGCGTTAGGAAAAGTAGATACGACAGAGACGTATCAACTCCCCCAAGCTTAAACCTTTGCTTGTCCTCAAGCAATTCAGTTGATAAACTGAAAGTGAAAAATAAACTCTTTTACGAACTCTTTTGCTCTTAGTTACATAAATAAGCTTAAGTAGCACCCATGTTTTCAGCAAAGATCATGACTAACCATGTCAACAATAACTCTTAGAAATTATATTAACTTATATCAATAGCATAAACAACTAGAGAGCAATAATAAGATATTGCAAATATCAACACTTTGTCAAAACAACCATGATATAATATGACAACAGTGGTAGCTCGCTAGCCCTTTCTGAGACCGAAAACATAAATGCAGAGCACCTCCAAAGTTCAAGCATCGACTAAACATTGTAATTCATGGTCAAAAAGATCCAGTCATGCTAACACCCAACATTCACTACACACAATGCATGAGCATGACAACAGTGCTCTCAGATCTGGCGCTTATTAGAGAAGGTGATGACTCAACATAAAAGTAAATAGATAGTCCCTTCGCAGAGGGAAGCAGGGATTTGCAGAGTTGCCAGTACTTAAGGTTTTAAAAACAGAGATTAATGTAATTTTGAGAGATGCACCCTTCAAATTTACTTTGCGACCATCAGTTATCAATATCTTCCATTCTAAACACATTAGTAGCGGTTCCCAAGCGATAAAGTAAAGGTTATTACTCCGTAGGAGTTTTTGTTTGATTATTTGTAAGCTCTTTTCTTTTTGTAGTTGGGACTGGGAATCCCTATTACCGCCCCTCTCGTGCAAGGGCAAGTGAATAAACACTCGTTATGAGAATAACCCGTTTAGCATGGAAGATACTGACTACCTCCTGTCACTTTGTGAACAATCCAGTCACACAAAAAGGATATTTATTTGAAGTTTTTAGAGGTAGCACATGCAAATTTACTTAGGACGACAGGGTAATACCGCGTATAGGTAGGTATTGTGGACTCATCTGGAATAACTTGGGTTTCAGGATTTTGATGCACAAGCTGTATTTCCGCTTAGTACACGCGAAGGCTAGCAATTAGGTTGGGAAGCTGCCAGCTAGAGAGTAACAATGGTCATGATCATACATTATGCATAATAGACATCGGATATCAACATGAGTAGGATATGGACACCATGAACATAAATATCATAGAGGCTATGTTGGTTTTGATTCAACTACATGCATGAACATGTGCCAAGTCAAGCCACTCAAACATTCAGAGGAGGATAGCACATCATCATACTACATCACAATCATTTTAACGCAATGTTGATATCCAAGATAAATCATTATCCACTCCTAGCTACTTATGCATGTCATGTGAAACTATAATCTCTAATTGTCATTGCAAACATGTTTGATCATAATAGGCTGAATCATGGATGCTAGGTTAAACATATTTACAAAAACAGAACAAGTCCAGTTCATACCCGTTTCTCTCTGCCACAGCCAGTTCATCAAATATCGTCATTATTGCCTTTCACTTGCACAACCGAATGATATGAAAATAATAATGGTGCAAGAGTGCCGTGGACTAAGCTGGAATCTGCAAACATCTTATTCAAAAGGAGAAGACAAGGTAATATGGGCTCTTTGTTAGATTACAATAATGCATATGAGAGCCACTCAACATTTTCATCGTGGTCTTCTCCTCGGTATGACTCAATAGAAAGAAAAAGAAATTTAGAGAAACACACTAAAGTGTTTCTGGAGTTTTTGGTTTTTCTTGAACGAGCAAATAAAAGGGAAAAACAAAAACGAGAAAGACTATTTACACGGGAAAACTCCCAACAAGTAAAAGAAGAATAAGGAAATCTTTTTGAGTTTTCTTTTTAGTGCTACAACAATTTAAACTAGGAAGAAAAACCAAAAAGAAGCAGGAAATATATTTTTGGATTTTCTCAAAGTTGTTCAAACACACAAGAAGAAAGCGAGAAAATAAATTTAGCATGGATAATACAATGAAAGAGTGTGGACACCGACAACTGAAATGAAATGTGTGAACATATGTAATGTCGGTGGAAATACGTACTCCCCCAAGCTTAGGCTTTTGGCCTAACTTGGTAATCACCACTCGAAGAAACCATGGGGTCCTATGTTGAAATGCTGAGGAGCGGGCACCTAAGGGTCCCACTCCTGAGGCTCTTCCTCTGCCGCAGCCAGGTTGTTCCGGTAGGCGACAATGTCCTCAGGCATAATCCTGTATCCGCCCCTGGCAATAGGATCAAACAAAGCAGGTGCAGGCAATGGAATAACATCATGAGTAATTTCACTAAAGACCAAGTTATATGGAACATCCATACTGGTGTTCTCGCTATCAATAAAGTGGTGGTGTGCCATAGCCGCACGATCTAGGTAAACCTTGGGCAAAGGATAATCATGCTGGCGTATCTGAATGTTAAAGTGAGTCGCCAAGCGAGTAGCATAAATACCACCATGTATTTTGCCCTTGGATCTGATAATGTGGAGGCGACGTGCCACAATAGCTCCCAAGCTATAAGTGTTGTCGCCGTAAAGTGCACGACGTAAAATAGCAAAGTATGGAGCACTAAGTGCACCTACCTTCTCTCTTGCAAGCAAACACTTTGTTATGAATAGAGCAAAATAATGTACAACCAGAAAGTGTAAGCTAGTGGCAGTGACACCCGATACCCCTCTCTCATCCCCACTGTTAGAGTACGGTAAAAACCATCAAACTCTGCGGGCCTAGGCTCTACTAAACCACCATCAGAAGGAAGCAAGCATATGTCACAACATTTAGTAAGCGGTATCTGATGGGGTTCAGGTTATAAGTTAAACTGCACCTCAGGGGGATTATTCCTACTCAAGAAATTAAAACTTTGCACAAAGGAATTTGTGAGGATATGATACCGTTCACGTTCAGCCGCGATGAAGTCAGTGAGGCCGGCATTAGCAGCATATTGTGCAAACTCCTGAAGGATTCCAGCCCCTTCCATGAACAGGTTATGCGGCCATTCGCACGGCAGTAGCTCCGCCATTCTCCGGGTACGGAGATCCCTGTCAGATGGCTCCCCAATAACTCCCTTGGAGTTCTTCTTGGAAGAAAACTTCCTAAAGATACTCATCTTTTTCCAAGCAACAATCCCCTGAAACAGTTTTAGAAACGGAGCTTCGAGCAAAGAGATCGAAATCCGCGGGTTCCGGAGCAAGAACACGAGAGAGAGAGAGAGAGCAACGGTGATTTTTTTCTAGAGGTAGGTGGTGATGTGGGATGAAGAGATAAGTGAGGGGCCCACGTGGGGACCACAACCCACCAGGGCATGCCTGGGGGTCCTGGCGCGCCCAGGTGGGTTGTGCCCACCTGGTGCACCTCCCTCTAATGTTATTTACACCAAAAATTCTTAAATAAACAGAAAAAATTCTATCAAAATTTCAGAGCATTATGAGAACTTTTATTTTGGGTCATTTTTTAATTATACTGAAAATTCAGAAAACAGAAAAAACATGGCATTTTATTTTATTTAAATAATAAAAACAAAAAACAAAAGGTAGGGACAGAAGGTAGTGCTCACTAAATTCATCAACTTCATACCTCTCAAAAATGATCAATTAATAAGGTTGATCAAGTCTTATTAACAACCACTTTCCATTAGCATGCAACCGAAGAACTTTCGTAAATCACTAAGTTGCCTCAACGGGGATATGAATGTCCCCAACAATAAGCATTTCATATTTATTTTTAACAGTAGGTAGAGGTAGTTGAAAACTTCCAATAGTGATTGTCTGAGATTTTTCAATAACATTAATACCATTCACTTGGAATTGTTTCTTCAGAAAGTGCACCATATGCTCATTACCATTGATATGAAAAGTGACCTTGCTTTTATTGCAATCAATAACAGCCCCTACAGATTCAAGAAGGGTCTACCAAGGATAATTGACATGTTGTCGTCCTCAGACATCTCAATAATAACAAAGTCAGTCAAAACAGTAACATTAGCAACAACAATAGGCACATCCACACAAATACCGATAGGTATGGTAGTTGATTTGTCAGCCATTTGCAAAGATATTTCAGTATGTGTGAGTTTATTCAAATCAAGTCTTTTATATAAAGAGAAAGGCATAACACTAACACCAGCTCCCAAATCACATAAAGCAGTTTTCACATAATTTCTTTTGATGGAGCAAGGTATAGTTGGTATTCCCGGATCTCAAAGTTTTTTAGGTACTCCATCTTTAAAAGTATATTTAGCAAGCTTGGTGGAGATTTCAGCTTCCGTTATTTTTCTCTTATTGGCGATGATGTCTTTCATCTACTTTGCAAAGGAGGTAATTTTAAGATATCAGTCAAGCGAGTACGCAAAAAGACTGGCCTCTGCATTTCAGCAAAGCATTCAAATTCTTCATCATCTTTCTTTTTAGTTGACTTAGGTGGAAAGGGCATAGGTTTTTGAACCCATGGTTCTCTTTCCTTACCGTGTTTTCTAGCAACAAAATCTCTTTTATCATATCTTTAATTCTTGAGTTGTGGGTTATCAAGATCAACTGCTGGTTCTATCTCAACATCATTGCCTGGTTCTTTATTATTTGTTTGAGTATCTTCACGAACCTCATCATTATCTTTTTCATTATCAGAAGGTGAGTGTTCACTACTAGATTGAGTTTCAACATTAGAGATAGAAACTTCATTATCATTATCAGGAGGTTTTTCTACTTCAGGTTCACTAGAGGCATGCAAAGTCCTATCATTTTTCTTCTTCTTTTTCTTTTTAGAAGGACTATGTGCATCGGTGTTAACCCTTTGAGAGTCTTGTCCAATTCTTTTTGGGTGTCCCTCAGGGTAAAGTGGTTCCTGAGTCATCCTACCTCCTCTAGTCATTACTCTAACAACACGATCATTAATACTATTATTCATTTCATCTAACAACTCTCTTTCAGATTTAGCAACTTGTTCTAACTGAGTTTGAACCATAGAAGCATGCTTCCCCACACCTCCAACATCATTTTAGATTCTAAATAACAAGTCACTCAAGCAAGCAATCATATCAAAATTGTATTTCAATTGTTTTATAACGTTTGCATTGAAGTTATCTTGCTTCCTAATGTAATTTTCAAACTCATAAAGGCATTGGCAAGGGTGCATATTGTGAGGATTATCATTATCATTGAATTTCATTAGAGAATTTACCTCTACCACCTTAGGTGGTGGTGGTATATCAATCCCATGTATTTCTTCAATAGGAGGTAAATTTTTGACATCCTCAGCTTTAATACCTTTTTCTCTCATAGATTTCTTTGCCTCTTGCATATCTTCAGGACTGAGATATAAGATACCCCTCTTCTTCGGAGTGGGTTTAGGCGGTGGTTGAGGAAGAGTCCAATCATCATAATTTTTCAATATGTTATTCAATAATTCTTAAGCTTGCCCAATAGTTCGTTCCCTGAAAACACAACTAGCACAACTATCTAGGAAATCCGTAGAAGCATCGGTTAGTCCATTATAGAAGATATCGAGAATTTCATTTTTCTTAAGAGGATGATCTGGCAAAGCATTAAGCAATTGGAGTAGCCTCCCCCAATCTTGTGGGAGACTCTCTTCTTCTATTTGCACAAAGTTAAATATTTCCTGTAAGGCAGCTTGTTTCTCATGAGCAGGGAAATATTTTTCAGAGAAGTAATAAATCATGTCCTGGGGACTACGCACACAACCAGTAGCAAGAGTATTGTACCAAGCTTTAGCATCGCCCTTTAATGAGAATGGAAATAATTTGAGAATATAATAATAGCGAATTTTCTCATCATGAGCAAAAAGGGTGGCTATGTCATTCAACTTAGTAGGATGTGCCACAACAGTTTCAGTTTCATAACCATGGAAAGGATCAGATTCAACCAAAGTAATCAACTCTGGGTCGACAGAGAATTCATAATCCTTATCGTCAACAAAGATAGGTGAAGTAGCAAACTGAGGATCACATTTCATTTTAGCATTCAAAGTCTTTTCTTTATACTTGCATAATAATTTTTCTAGATCATCTCTATCCTTACAAGCAAGAATATCCCTAGTTGCCTCCTCATCCATAACATAACCTTCTGGTACCTTTGGAAATTCATATCTAGGAGGGCTAGTTCTAATAGGTGTTTCAAGATTTTCAGTTCCAAGCTCTTCATCAGTTTCAACATTCTCAAAAGATTTAGTTCTAGCAAGTTGTTCATCAAGAAATTCACCTAGTGGCACATTATCATCAAGCAAGGTACTAGCATCATCATAAATATCATTCATAGCAGAAGTAGCATCATCAATAGCTTGCGACATATCAGGATTAATAGCATGTGGTGGTGTTGCAAGTCTACTTATAACAGAAGGTGAATCAAGTGCAGAGCTGAGATGGCAGTTCCTTACCTCCCCTCGTCTTAGAGGGAAAAATCTTTGTCTTAGCGTCCTTCAGATTCTTCATAGTAATAATTTGATAATAACCCCAAGTGACTCAACAAATATAGCTATGCTCCCCGTCAACAGCGCCAGAAAAAGGTCTTGATAACCCACAAGTATAGGGGATCGCAACAGTTTTCGAGGGTAGAGTATTCAACCCAAATTTATAGATTCGACACAAGGGGAGCCAAAGAATATTTGCAAGTATTAGCAACTGAGTTGTCAATTCAATCACACCTGGAGATTATTTATCTGCAGCAAAGTGATCAGTAGCACAATAATATGATAGCTTTGATAGTAGTGGTAGCAGCAACAGTAACGATAACATGGATAGTAATAGTTTTGTAGCAGTGACAATAGTAACAGCAGCAGTAGTAACTTAGCAAGATCAATATGTAGGAAAATCGCAGGCATTGGATCGGCGATTTGTTGGATGATATCCATCATATGATAGTTACAACCTAGGGCGATACGACACTAGCTCCAGTTCATAAATATAATGTAGGCATGCATTCCGTAAATAGTCATACGTGCTTATGAAAAGAACTTCTATGACATCTTTTGTCCTACCCTCCCGTGGTAGAGGGGTCCATAAGGAAACTAAGGGATATTAATGCCTCCTTTTAATAGAGTACCGGAACAAAGCATTAGCACATAGTGAATACATGAACTCCTCAAATTACGGTCATCACCGGGAAGTATCCCGCATATTGTCACTATAGGGTTTACGGATCATAACACGTAATAGGTGACTATGACTTGCAGGATCGAATCTAGAACATAGATATAATGGTGATAATATAGACGGTTCAGATCTGAAGTCATGGTACCCAGGCCCAAAGTGTCAAGTATTAAGCATAGAAAAGTCATAACAACATCAATCTCAGAACATAGTGGATACTAGGGATCAAGCCCTAACAAAACTAACTCGATTACATGATGAATCTCATACAACTCCTCACCGACCAGCGAGCCTACGAAGGAATTACTCACTCCCGGTGGAGAGCATCATGCAATTGGTAATGGAGGAGGGTTGGTGATGACGAAGACCAAAGATTCCCCTCTCCGGAGCCCCAAACAGACTCCAGATCTGGCCTCCCGGTGAAGAATGGGAGGTGATGGCGGCTCTGTATCGCAGAATGAGATAATTCTTCCTCCCTTATTTTTCTCTCCGAAAATAGGATTTTATAGCGTCAGAGCTAGGGTCTGCGGGGCCACCAGGTGGGCATAACCCACCTGGGCGCGCCTGGAGGGGGGCGCGCCCTGGTGGGATGTGCTCACCCAGGGCCCCCCCTCCGGTGGTTCTTGGCTCCAGTATTTTTCTTTATTTATATAAAAATTCGTCGCAAAGTTTCGTTCCAATCCAAGAACTTTTATTTCTGCACAAAAACAACACCATGGTAATTCTACTGAAAACAACGTCAGTCTGGGTTAGTTTCATTCAAATCATGCAAATTAGAGTCCAAAACGAGAGGAAAAGTGTTAGGAAAAGTAGATACGACGGAGAAGTATCAGCCACCCCCTGCTGCTTCATGAGCGGTACGAGCACACGAAAAGGAAACTCATTTTGAAATTAGAGATGGCACATAAAAATTTACTTAGAACGACACAGAAATACCGCATATAGGTAGGTATGGTGGACTCATGTGGCAAAACCGGGTTTAAGGATTTTGGATGCACAAGTATTATTTCTACTTAGTACAAATGAAGGCTAGCAAATAGATTGAGAAGCATCCAACCAAGAAACAAAAATTCACATAAGCGAGCATTGAGCATAACTAACACCGAATAATGCACCACAAGTAGGATATAATTTCATTGCATAACTATTGACTTTCGTGCTTGCATAGGGAATCACAAACCTTAACGCCAATATTCTTACTAAAGCATAATTACTCACCATCATGTCTCACATATTACCATCATCATATCTCATGAGAGTATTTCTTCAAAAATAATAAAGGACACCATGCTAAAAAAAGATATAAGTGAAGCACTAGAGCAATTCCATAGCTCAAAAAATTTAAGTGAAGCACATAGAGCAATTCTAACAAATCATAGCATAATTTTAGCTCTCACAAATAGGTGTGTCTAGCAAGGATAGATAATACAAACTAAAAGCAAAACAAGCAAAGACTCATATAATACAAGACGCTCCAAGAAAAATTCATGATATGTGACGAATAAAAATATAGCTCCAAGTAAAATTACCGATGGTCATTAGAAGAAAGAGGGGATGCCTTCCGTGGCATCCCCAAGCTTAGTTGCTTGGTTCTCCTTGAATATTAACTTGGGGTGCCATGGGCATCCCCAATCTCTTTTCACCCCTTATTCCTTCATCCATCGTGATCTCACCCAAAACTTGAAAACTTCAATCACACAAAACTTAACAAAAACCTTTGTGAGATCCGTTCGTATAATAAAGCAAATCATCACTCTAAGTACTATTGAAAACCCATTCATATTTTCTTATTTCATTATACCTACTGTATTCTAACTTTTCCATGGCTTATACCCTCCAATACAGTCCATAGATTCATCAAAATAAGCACACAATGCAAAGAAAATAGAATTTGTCAAAAACAGAACAGTGTGTAGTAATTTGGACTCTAACCATACTTATGTAACTCCAAAAATTCTGAAAAATTAGGACAACACAGACAATTTGTATATCAATCTTGTGTAAAATATTCAGAAGCTTTCGTCACTTCTGTGATTTTTGAAAATTGTTTTACTGTATGCCAAAGTTTCTGTTTTCCAACAAGATCAAATCAACTATCACCAAACATGATCCCAAAGGCTTTACTTGGCACATACAATAATTAAAACATAAAAACACAATCATAACAGTAGCATAATTGTGCAAACACTCAAGAACAGAAAGAAAAGGGCAAAACAATTTTTTCATTGGGTTGCCTCCCAACAAGCATTATCGTTTTATGCCCCTAGCTAGGCATAATGCATAGATTCAAGTATTGTCATCTTTGGTTTTTGCCCCATAGGATGCCCTCATGATAGATTCATATGGTGGCTTAATTCTTGTTCTAGGGAAGTGTTCCATACCCTTTCTTAGTGGAAACTGAAATTTAATATTCCCTTCTTTAATATCAATCACGGCACCTATAGTGCGTAAAAACGGTCTACCAGGTATGATAGGACAAGACGGATTGCAATAAATATCAAGAACAATAAAAATCTGTGGGCACATAATTCCTATTTGTAAGAATACAAACATCATTAATTCTTCCCAAAGGCTTTTTAATAGTAGAATCCGCCAAGTGCAAATTAAGAGAACATTCTTCAATATCGGTAAGACCAAGCACATCACATAAAGATTTCGGAATTGTGGAAACACTAGGACCCAAATCACATAAAGCAATACACTCATAGTTTTTAATCTTGACTTTAATGTAGGTTCCCATTCATCATATAATTTTCTAGGAATTGAGATATCTAATTCTAACTTTTCTTCTAAAGCTTTCATCATGCCATCTACGATATGTTTAGTAAAGGTTTATTTTGTTTATAGGCATGAGGTGAATTTATCATGGATTGCAACAAAGAAATACATTCAATCAAAGAGCAACTATCAGAATTAAAGTCTTTGTAATTGTCGGTGAGGAACGACACCTACGGGATCACAAGAATCCCTACTACGATTGCCGGGGCGCGGGGTTGCGAGGAGAGCAGGGCTAGTAGACAGCACAAGGACCGTTTACCCAGGTTCGGGCCGTGAGGATCCGTAAAACCCTAGTCCTGCTTTGGTGGGTGTATTTCTGAGAGTTCTTGAGCTCTCGAACTAGCTGTGCTTAGTGCGTGGTTCCAAAGAGCCGAATCCCTCTCCAGTATGCCATGGGCCTCCTTTTATAGTTGGAAGGGGCTGCCACAGTGACACACAGGAGGTGGAAAGGCGTACAGTGCCCTGAGCTTATCGCTCGTATTACAGGACAAGACACATTTAATGCGTAGCTTAGGTGTCCCCTTGCTTTATTGGGGACGGGGGCGAGGCCCGTCCCGTCCGTCGCCGCCCCTCCTCGCCTTGACACGCGCCGTGGCCAGCGATG
Organism: Triticum aestivum; assembly: GCF_018294505.1. Classification (NCBI taxonomy): domain Eukaryota; kingdom Viridiplantae; phylum Streptophyta; class Magnoliopsida; order Poales; family Poaceae; genus Triticum; species Triticum aestivum. The sequence goes on from NC_057799.1 coordinate 334,299,272, forward strand.
CGTGCGTGGTGCCATGTAGGCGGGCAGGCAGCTTAGCTGGCGTAGTGGCGGAGCCTTCACGAAGATCTGCATGCCACCACGCAGGCGCTCGGTGAGTTGGCCTGGGAGCTGCATGTTGCCACGCAGGTGCCCGCCCAGCTGGTTGGGCTGGCAGCTGCATGTGAATGGTGGTGGAAGCTTGATTGGCGCGGGTTTTGGCGGTGGCCCCGCTGGCGTCCTTGGCGAGGGCCTTGCCGGGTGGCCCAGCAAGGGTCTTGCCGTGGCGTGCTGTCGTCCCCGGCAAGGACCTTGCCGGGAGTCTGGTGGCCTTCCTCGGCAAGTATCTTGCCGAGAATCGTCGTCTTCTAATCCTCGTCTGATCTTGAATATGTCTTCACAAAGATCTGCATGCCACCACAGAGGTGCCTTCCCGAGCCCTGGCCCCACGTTGATGATGGCGTTGGGGGCTGTGGGCTCAAGGGTGGCTTGCTCTGTTGGTGTGGGGCGAGCTGTCCCGGCAAGGGTCTTGCCGGGGCCGCTGAGGCCGTCCTGGCAAGGGTCTTGCCGGGGGAGCCTGCTTCGTCCCTCTGCTCTTTGTGGTCTTGGCCTTGGCGTTGCTCTGGTTTCATTGGGCTTCGGTCTTACCTTGGCTCACCTCCCCCGTTCTGCTTGCTGTGGCCGCGGGCGCAGCTCTGACTGCCCGTGCACAGGTAAAGGGGTACAAAAGCGTGCCCCTCTTTTTGTACACCGACAGTAATCCAAAAGAGTGGGCACATCATTAGTTAAAGTTTTGACCTCTCCAAACCCACTTTCAACATTTTTTTCATCAAGATTTTCACCCTCCGAATCATAGGGACGCCTTCTAGCTAAAGTTGACTCTTCTTCAGTCCCTTTATCATCAATTTAAATATTACTAAACAAGGAATCAATAGAAGAAACACCAATTGTTTTAAGATCTTCATCATTTTTTCCTCTGAAGAAATTGGCTTAGCGGCCATTTGATTTACTAGTGTAGCTTGAGCATCGGATAGTTTGCCTAGCAAATTTTCAGCATGAGCATACTTGGATTGGAGATTACAAACTTTTCTACTAATATCATCAAGTTGCCTTGTTATAGCATCTAGCACAGTAGAGTGTTCTTTAAGTTCCTCGGTAAAATACTTATTGTGCTCAAATTGTTTAGTCATATATTCCTTAGTACTTTTTTCAATCTCAAGCAAAATATTGGGGTAAGGAATATCATAGTAATTTATTTGAGACATCATAACTATGCAAACAAGATTGCAAACAAAAAGATAGGTCTGACGAGAAAACGGCAAACGAAAAAGAAGGCGAATAAAAAGGAATTTTTTTGTGAAGTGGGGGAGATGAACATGAGAGGTAAATTGTAAATAATGTAAATTGCAAGGAGATGAGATTTGTGATTAGGAACCTGCACTATAAAAAAAACACATCCGTGACATTTTGGGCCGAACGAAGAAAAATTATGTCATACTTATGACACTTCTATGACGATAATTGTGACAAAACCCGGTATCATCATAGATGTGGTGGGCTCCTACTTCTATGACAAAAAATCCTGACAGAAAATGGGCTTTTCGTCCTGGGCGGGCCGGAGACGCAGATGCATGACATTTTTTGGGTCGTGCATGACGGAAAAAACCGTGGTAGAAGCGAGGGCGAGGAAAATATCGGGGAGTTCCCGGTTACGGTGGGTGGTCGGGGGCCGAGCGATGCGCGTTTCTCTCGTACACGTACGCGCGTGGGTGCAAGGCCTTGGGCTCTAACTGAACCCGAGCGAGGCGTTCGCCTACTAAACTCGAGCGATTGCACTGCAAGCTACGCGTTACCGAACCTGAGCGATCGATCGATGGTTGTTAACTGAACCCAATCGAGCGATTCCTTCGCTACTGCTGCTAACTGAAGCCGACCGAACCTGCTGCCTCTGGATGAACGGTGAGCGTTGTTGGGGGTTTGGATGAACAGTTCCCGGTGGGGGGTTGGATGAACAGGAACCCGTGGTGTTGCCGCTGGATGAACAAGACCCCGATCTATCGAGCCGGTGGAGGGCTGGATGAACAGGACCCCACGAGGGCTGGATGAACAGGACCCCGTGGAGGGCTGGTTGAACAGTAGCCGGTGGAGGGCTGGATGAACAGTAGCCCGTGGAGGGGTGGTTGCACAGGACCCCGTCGAGAGGGTTGGTTGAACAGTAGCCGGTGGAGGAGCGCGCGGTGGAGGTTGGATGAACAGGAGCCCATGGATGAACAGTCGCAGGTGGAGGCTGGAGGAGGTCGATGGTGGATGAACAGTAGCCCATGGAGGCAGTCGACGGTGGAGATGAACAGTATCCCGTGGAGTCTCATTTTGCGGTACGCCACACCCCTCCCGATGAACAGGACCCCCATTTCGACCGTAGCGCTCCAACACAAGTCCGTTTCCTCCATTTTGCGGTACGCCACACCCCTCCTGATCAACAGGACCCCATTTCAACCGTAGGAGGTCCAAGAGAAGTTCATTTCCTCCGTTTTGCGGTACGCCAGACCCCTCCCGATTAACAGGATCCCGTTTCGACCGTGGCTGGTCGAACACAAGGCCATTTCCTCCATTCCGCGGTACGCCAAGCCTCGTTTCCATCGGCTGTTCCGTCCAAGTCGGTTGACTCCCAATGAACAGCACGCGTTCCATTGCCTCCCGATGAACACGACACATTCTATTTCCTCCCCATGAACACGACGATGACGCAGTTTCTCCGTTCCGACCCAGCCATGTACACGAGCCCTGGCCGTACGTATGTGCGAGTAGGCGTTCGAGACCTCGCCTGTATGTACGTAAGTGGCCGTATTTAATTTCTTGCACCCTGGCCGCTGTACGTACGTGTACATGCTACGTGCGCGCCTCTACTATGACACATGCGCGCCTCTACTACGAGACATGCCCTTCCTTACACGACCACGGTTCATCGCTGCAGCCTGCAGACAGACCGATCGTATGTACGTACACATTCGTGACTAGAATGACAATGCTACGTCCGCTTCGACCAGGTGGGTCCCGACTGTCAGGCACTTCATTGCGTGCGAAGATGTAGCTGGTGGGTCCCAGCTGTCAGGGGGATATTTTTTTGCCCGTACTAAGGACGCACTTCCTTGCGTGCGAAGATGTAGCTGGTGGGTCCCAGCAGTCAAGGGGAGAAAACATTCTTTCCAGGGGTAAAAAGGATGCAGTTGCATGCATGCGTCCATGGGCGTGGTGCATCCCCACTGTCAGCCTCTCACGTACAGTCATCTTCCGATGACTCTCGAATATTGACCACGTTGACCACACCTTGCCGAGCGCACCAAGGCCAGTGGACGACGGCGAAGCCCCAGACTGGAACAACCTGGAGATGGGGAAGACAACGCAGTGGAGTCGCAGATGGAGAGGAGTGGGAAACTTGACTGGTTCGGGTGCGCGCCAGCACTGCCGCCCACGGGAGACAGGAGCAAGAACAGAGGTTGAAGAAGGAGCACGGCTGTTGAATTAACATCCAACGGTCCAGCTGCTAGAATCATTTGTTGATTAAGTTGACAAAGCCCTGCGTACATGTCCTCTTAGTAGGCCCACAAGTCAGCCGGCAAATATGACGGGTCCCAGCTGTCAATGGGAGGAATAATTTTTTTTGCATAACAAGGAGGCACTTCCTTCCGTGCGAAGATACAACCGGTGGGTCCCAGCTGTCAGGGGGAGGAAACATTTTTTTTAGCTTAATAAGGAGGAACTTTCCTTGCGTGCGACCATGGACCTCGTGGGTCCCAGCCGTCAGGCTCTCCACGTACAGTCCTCTTCTGATGACTCGTTTGTTGACCACGTCGCGCCGAGCGCAGTGAGGCGGTGGACGACGGCGAGGCCCCGGATGGGAACGACCCGGAGATGGGAAGACGCGGCAGTGGAGTCGCAGATTGAGAGGAGTACAAGGGTTATAACTGGTTCTGGTGCGGCGTGGGGCTGCAGTCGGTGGAGAATAACAGGAGGTGTGGAGGGGTGGAGGGATAGCCTGGCCGGCGGTGGGGTAGCGCTTCACAGCGATGTGTGCTAAGCAGAGCCACTAGCCGCCGGAGGCCGGACCAGGCGGTCCCGGCGACGCTGGAGGAAGAAGACGAGAGATTGAAGGTGCATGCCGGCCGTTGGATATAAATCCAATGACTATGGATGTCATAATCATTTGTTGACCAAGTTGACAACGCCCTGCGTAGGCTTCGAGCTATTGGCCCATATGCCAGCCTGCAAAAATGTGGCATATATTTAACCCATGTTTTCTAGAATGTACAGCCCATTTTCTGGGCTGGGTGAACAAATAATTTCGCGTCAATGCGGCCCATTTAATATTTTCTAAGAAATCCCAGCCCATTTGCACTTTCTTGAAATACATGAATTAGTTGGGCTCGCTCTATATATAATGTTAGGTTAGAAGAAGCAATTAATATCAAAAAATAAGCTGGAGCGACACATTTTATATATATATAAAATTAACAAATTAGCGAGTTATTGCTCAAAATAAAAATGAGCGCGTTATTATTACATTGGTCCTTAAAATCTTTGCAAGCTTTGTACGCAATCACCAGGATTTTTCTTGCCTGTGAGTAAAAAACAACCAGGATTTTCGTTGCCAACTTCTGTTAAACATTTACTTTTATAAGTTAATAACAAGTGGGATGTTTTTATAATGTATATATAAGTCTCTATAAAATATACGATAATAGTAATAATATAAATATATATAATGTGGTTAGAAGGGAAAACATAAATTGGACACAACATTATTATTCTTATGTATAGATAAATAGAACAGAGATCTACGTTTTATTAAAAAAATACATTGGACTGCCGATCTTTAAGAAAAAAGCCCATAGGCTGGTATGGACCTCAAAAAATAAGTTGAAACCACTGTCTTCGTATGTCATGGGTTACACATGTTAAAAAACAAAACCTAGGCCTAGCTGATACTTGTTCGCCCTCTGGAAAAAATGATACCAGCTAGATCCCTGAGCGAACTGGATTAAAGAGGGGGCTGGCGGCGCGACTGAAGAAGCACATCAGGAGCGATTTTTTTCTTCAGTGGATGGCTCTCGATGGCGTTTTTTACTTGCCTTTGCACCATACAACTTTTATTTTTAGCCTCCCAGCCCGTGGTGGACCAGCAGCCCATTTGCTGGGCGGGCCAACCTACAGAAACCGGCACTCAATTTTTCATCAATCCCCAAAAACAACACAGTACTATATTTGTTTTGAGGCCGAAAACATTACGGCAGGGGTTGAGCGGGGGGGGGGGGGAAGACAGAGCAAAAAGATTAAAAAGAGGTGATGCGCCGTTGCTACCCTAACAAAGCAGGTGCAATTCTTCTCGGGGAGAAGGTGTGCTGTTGACACCCACACGTCACAAATCCCACAGTAGACATACTAACAAGTTCACACCCAAGTACAACAGAAAAGGTAAACATTCGTATCAAACTCAGGTTCACAGGACACGTTCATATTCATAGCCAACATTCACAATCAACAACTCAAAAGATTCATATATACACAAGTTCAGCATGTCTATGCATCCAAATGATTGATAGATCACACGACAATATTCATAGATAATTCACAAAAAGGTTCAGATATACACATGTTCAGTATGTTTATGCATCCAAATGATTGAGATCACAGCCAATATCATCCATGGATGAACTTTAATATCCTAGGGTACAAACTGGTAAATGGTGTTCAGTCGGAGGTACTTTTTGCTAAAATTAATGCTTGTACGAGTAAACTTTCGAGTACATAAGAGGCAGCACAGACAATCTGAACTTTGCTTGTAGGTTTATCCTCAAATAACGGCCTCGTGCCGAGGGAGGTTTGAGCAACTTGGCCACTACTTTCATCCAACTAGTTTACTGGCTCATCTTGGTCATGTAGCTCGCCAGAATTCTACATTGCAGACTAGAAAGGAGGCGGTTGAGAAAATGAACCACCCAAATTTTTTGTGCAGTTCAACTGAAATGGAGCATCCTGGCATGCAGACTGATTAAGTGCCAGATGAATATACGTGTCAACCAACTTGTCTGGAATCTTTAGACTCCATGCCATAAGTTCGCTACCATATGTGCCGATAACCAAAAGGCACAAGTTGGGACCAAAGACTGGACTGCGTTTTTCTGGGCTATGCGCCAAGCAATATTCTTGGCGTTCACTCTCCTAATACTTGGAGTTTGACAACTGGTTGACGCCGGTTGATACTCGAATGAATATAGGCACTTCTTCTTGTCAACATCGATGCTTGTTTGAGTGAACTTTGGAGTACATAGCAGCATCATAAGTATTTGTCCATCTGATCTTTTTGTGCAGTTCTACTGAAATCACCGAATGTAATGATTTACCTGTGAGTTCAGGCTCCAAGTCACTCCTTTATAAAATTGGCAAAAAGTAGCACAATACCAACTTACCAATACATATGACAAGCACAATAATCAGGATAAAGACCAGTACCAACCTGTTTGAGGTAGCATATCAATTACTATTTCCTTTGACTGGAAGCCGAGATAAGCCAAGCGACTGGCAGCAAAGGAAGGAAGCAAGCCCAGATTAGTGACTAATAGGAAAGGAAGGAAGCAAGCCCAGATTAGCGATTGACAGGAATGGAAGGAAGCTGTCGAGGCAATCAAGCACCCAAAGTTTTTGTGCAGTTCCACCAAAATCGAGCATCCCTGTTGGCACATATATTGAGGGAGTGAGATTACTGTAATACTGGGACTAGTTGATGAAACATACACTAACAAATAGAAGCACCCTCATTATCTTAATGGGTAAAGTTAGCAACATAGTAGTCTTGCTTAAAGGGAGGTATTAGTTTATTTAATCAGTGCCAATTAGCTCAACACTCAAAGCATTGCCATGTATCATAGGTTTCAAAACTTTAACGTGCAAAGATAAAGGAATTTCTCATGACAGTAGCACGATACAAATAGAGATGACAGCAAACTAATATGGATGAAGGCCTTAGGCCGGTACCAACCTGAGCAAAAAAGCTTATTCATGTAGTCCCAGAAGAGATGATAAAGCACTCACTGGAATCACTCAACAGTATATATTTTTGTGCACTTCCAATGTATGGTTGAAATCACTTTTGTTTACCAGTGCTGAGATTATATCGAAAGATTATCAAGAACTTCCAGCAGAGTTAAAGCACTGGCTGGGATACAGTTCATTGTAATGTCTTGTGTAGTTCCACTAAAATGTATGATTGGCACAACATGATCCCTATTTGCACAAGCAGGAACAAGGTGAAACCTTCATTAGCTTAGTGAAAGGATAGAAAGACATTAGCATATTACTCTAAGAGTAGCATCAAATTCATGATGGACAACACGCAAAACATTGCCTCATTGAACCAATGGAAATAAATTGACATGCAAAACAATAGCACTATTATGTCATGACACTACCAATATTCCCTCCCTGCTCCGCCACATGATTCACCTCCATAGACAAACATACACACGTACATGATTCAACATAGGGTGCTACTAAAGATTTGTTTAACTCCGACAGGAAAATTAGGCAGCAATAAATTAGTGGTACTTAAGTACTCCTAATTAATTAAGTGACCTTGTAGGAGAGACAACATAAGTGGAAGGGCTCCCTGGAGGATTGTCTCACATGTAAGGTAGATGTTGACGAAGCCCTCAAATGGCCTCGACTGAGGCCTCTGGCTTCAGCAAGATCACCTTGACACTGTTTATTCTTCTTCTTCTTCCTCTTCATGCTCTGTTTATCTTTCTCCTCACCAGTTGGTGAAACCAAGTACATGATTGGCCTTCTATTTCAGAATTGGTTTTGTCAGTGAGGGATTACAAGTGTACTAGTAAACAATAGCATTATTTTCTCATGGTAGTCGCAAAATAGAGATGAACACATGCATTAAATATCATTCTTACCTAAAGGAAGGCTATGGTGCCAATATGGATGATGAGGATTGGAACACAGATCTCCCTTTGTGCAGTTCCACCGAAATGAACCAACTGTTCCATTCTGACATTCCAGTTAAACATCACAAAAGTCACTTATTTTAGGAAGTGTTTTGTGTAGTGCACCAAAAGGTCACAACAGCAACCAGCTGAAATGGATATCCCTGTTTGCACAAAAAGCTACGGAGGAAACAACCAGAGTCTCAAACAATTACATGCAAAAACATTTGGCTAAACTTGTCATGGCTTATAACAGTGGCATGGCTTCATTTTACCAGGGGCATTAGATTAAGAACAACTAAATATTTGGTATAAGGGCATGGGACAGTGGGTGCACCAACAGTCCAGCACCATGTACCTAAACAGGGGCATAAAGTGGTGATTCAGAGTTTGTTGCCCCGAGAAACAAACATCCAAGAAACATATCTGGGATGGTCCCATTTTTGTTCACTCTAGCCACCTACTCCTATGTGTGGATAGCAAATCTAGTCCTGGTCATACCACTGTGTACAGCGTTACCCCTATATTTCCCTTTTCGACCAAGAGACCGGTTGGATGACCAGTCTATACTACTTTCACCCCCTTTCCTTCCTGTTTACACCAAGTCCGATGTACATACTAAATTCCCCCACCCCCACTTTATTTCTTGTTTGAACCAAGTACAAGATCCGACTCCATGAAGTAGCTTTACCTCTAACAATAGAAGAAAAAAATAGGTGATGTTGGACCATCCGATCGAGAGGGGCTGAGAGGTAGAAAATGATGCACATGCAGCGACGTAGCGAGCTGGGGAAGTAGAGCTAGGGCGGTTTCGAAGGAAGATATACTTGAAGGTCGTCGGGATGTGGATAGGTGGGCGGCGGGAGGCCGGATCCGCCCACACAAGGGCAACGATGAAGGGATCGGAGGACCTCCCGCGCCGGCGCTTGGCCAGAGATAACGGTGTGGCCGGCAGTGGGTCTCCTCCCTTGCTGTCGATGACGGCCTAAACGCTGCCCCTCCTCCGCTTCACCGGTGGAGGGGGATACGTCCGGATCTGTAACCAACGGCGAGGATAGAAAGACAGTGTTACCACCGCTATCTTGTTTAGATCTAGAGAGGATGAGAGTGTGTGAATAGAGCAAACCTAGCAAGCATGCGGAGGCTCCGGCCTATATATACGTAGTGGGGTAGTTTTCCTTTTTCACTCCATCAAAACAATCGTTTAAAATTGTGTACGTGCCAGGTCGCCATTTTTTTAGTGGTTGATTGTTTTTTGAGATAGCTACCCGCTTATTCCAAGTGGTGTTATGGTGTGCCAGGTCGCACTTTGTATCGTTCAAGTATGGTACAAGACCCTCCATTAAATGAACAACCACCCCTCGTAAAATTTGTGAACAAGCCTACGGCTAAAATTATCGAAAACGTGGGCTGCCCCAACATGCATTATTATTTATATTTTCTACTCCCTCCGTTCCTAAATATAAGTCTTTTTAGACATTTCAAATGGACTACAACATATGGATGTATGTAGACATATTTTAAAGTATGGATTCATTCATTTTGCTCCGTATGTAGTCACTTGTTAGAATCTCTAAAAAGACTTATAATATTTGGGAACGGAGGGAGTATGTGGGAGTATCCTCAAAACAAAATGTGAGAGTACAATATTTATTGGGCCCCTTTGTAATTGGTGCTAAATTTTGACCAAAGATTTAACTGACAAAATTTTAGTGCATGTTAACAAAAATTAAATCGTTTGATTTGTATTTGATTCAATGACGCATTTTTTTGTGACATGCATGAACATTTGGTTAGTTAAATTTATAGTCAAAATTTGGCAATGTCCATTAAATCAACACATGCAAGTATCAAAAGGAAAGTCACGGCATGCATGCATGCGTTGTACTCGGTAAACACAAATTATTGAAATATATCGAGTGCAGTGCTTTGATGTGTCGCATCAACTCGTACAAGACCGAGAAGTTTGATTACTACAACGCCCTCTCCCTCGCGGACTGAGCTCCGGTGCCTTAACTACACCTGCCTTTGGCTGCATGACAGGTGGGCCACCCACCTGTTGGGCCCACCTGTCATACACGCAAAGGCAGGAGCAGTAAGTCAATGAAGCTGCGTCCCTCCCTCGCCCATGAGCCTGGTGGCTGGCAGGACTAGGAGAAGCTTTCGCTACACGCTCTCCCTCCCGCACGCGGTGGACATGCAGTAGTTCAATCGGTGTCAGATGGCCAGAAGCATACTGTAGTACTCCTCCACTGCAGTAGTACTCCATCATTGTTCGACTTCCCGAAGAGGTGAAGAGCCAAGCACAGCCCGGACGCTTGTGTGGCAGTTTCATGTGTAGAGTAGTCTAGGATAGCGTGTACCATGCCTGTAAGCTTAAAATCGATGGGGTCGGCTCCATGCTATGAGGCCGTCTCGAAGATTTTTTTTATTAAAATAATCTTCTAGCCCTACCTGTCATCCTGGTGATTGTAGTTTGCACACTCATCTTGTCAAGACAGGAATATATATTTTAATTTGTGGTGGGGTAAATGTTAGAGGTTGCAGCAAATATATTGTACACTGCGGGTCTTTCAGCCAAGTTTAGAGGCAACCATGTGGGGCCAGTGTTATGATGTGTTGCGTCAACTCGTACAACGAGTAGAAGCTTGATTTTACTACTACATGCCTTCTCCCTCGCCCATGCACTTGGTGGCTCGCAGACGAGGACATGCTTTTGCTTATAGTACTACAACAAGCTATCCCTCCCGCTCGCGGTGGACGGACATGTAGCAGTGGATTCGATACTGTAGAAGCAGTAGTAGTAACATCATTGTTCGTCTTCTCGAAGAGGAGAAGAGCCAAGCGCAACCCGAACGTGGCAGTTGCGAACCTTGGAGCACGCATATAGCCAGGCTCTTGCATGAGACAAAATTGCTATGTGAGCCCACTAGTGTAGTACTTGCTAGTATAGCCCTGTAAACCAGAAAGGAGTATTTGCCTTTTTAGAGATTTCAACAAGTGACTAGACTACACCGAGATGGAGTACATATGGAGCAAAATGAGTGAATCTACACCGTAAATAAATACGTAGTTCTCTCGTTTTCCTCTTCGCCTTGGTCGTGGTGCACAATATTGAGTACTCCTATATGACTAGCCGCTCTATCTACATGCGGGACATCAAAGCATCCGGGCCCGCGTGCCATCTACCAAATCACAGTGAGGTGCTATAGTCGAGACTCACCGTTCACCCCGGTTTGGCCGTCATGACCCGTCATATCACAAAACCCACACCTTTACCAGCAGTGGTAAAGTGGCCGCGAAGTGGCCTCGAAGTTGGACTGGACGAAGCAACCATCATTTCAATGGAACGCTCGTTGAAGCCCTTTCTCCCCTTTCTTGAAGAAAACCTCACTCCAGGCTACTCGCTTCTGCCATTTTTCTTCTGTACTGACGAAGGAAAGGTGGGCGAATCAGTGATGCTACTATATTTTCATTCCAAGAATCTTCTTTTTGCGAAGCACCGACCGATTCTCACAGCCTATTCTTTTCCCATTTTCATTGCGATTGTGGTTTCCTTTCAATTGCTTTTTGTTTGTTAGTTCATTGATGGATCCTGGAGCACTAGGCAAAGAGTTACCGGCGGACAACCCACTGGAGACAGCGATCTCCAGGAAGCCAGCACCGACCAACGAGTTGACCATGTTGGCGGGCCAACCCATGGAGACGAAGAACTCCAAGAAACAAGCACTGGCCAAAGAGTTGACGACGTTGGCAGATGAACTCCTCAAAGAAAGTTGGAAGAACAGTAAGGGCCCCACCGTGCCTACCCCAGAAACTCTAATGGCCACCTGTGCGAGGCTCAAGGCCGAGTTTGAGGAGATAGTCACCATTGAGAAGCAGTATTCCCCTGGCAAGGTGATGGCCCCCATCGAGGACGAGGAGATGGCCCCCGGAGGGATGGGATCCCCCAGTGAGCTGCACAAGGTAAAAAATAATGGCTTACCATAGTTGTGGTTTTTGATTATTTGCAATGTGCTTGCTAATATGTTAGGGTTGTGCAGGTGCCGGTGGACGTCCTTGATGATTCCGATGTCACGGCCCATCCTGTGGACAACGCCCCAGAGATCGTTTTCCATGTCGCGGTCCATCCTGCTGACATCGCCCAGAGATCGATTCCGATGCTGCTGTCCATCTTGTGGACATCACCCCAGAGATCGATTTCGATGTCGCGGTCAGTCCTGTGGACATCGCCCCAGAGATCGATTCCCATGCCGCTGTCCGTGCTGTGGTCATTGCCCGAGAGATCGATGACAAGAAATAGTTGGTCGCGCTAATCCTTCAGGATAGTTTGCATTGTGTTTAATTACCAGAACGATGCGTGTTATCAAACCATCTTAGGGCTAGTGCACTGTCTTGTGTGGGCGATACTTGCTACTTTTGTTTGATAGTGAATCATGCGAACCCTCTCCGAGTTATGGAAACAGATGTATCCTCACCAGCTTCTGATGTAGTATATGGCATGCTTAGATGTATGTTTGAACTGTTTATCATATCAGCAGGGCTTGTTTGATGATTCTTGGTGTTAGTAGGCTAGCTACTGTGCGAGCTATAGTACTTGCAAAACACTCACCGAAGAGAAACATTGGGGCTGATGAGCTCGTGGTACGCTTATAATTATCCGTCGTCGATCGGCCAATAGCCCAAGCTCCTAAAATTGTAGGCTTAGCGATCGATCAGACAATAGTCGATACAGATACATTCAAGCCTCATTTGGTTCATAGGGTAGGAAAATCGTAGCAAAAGTACAGAGACGTACAACACAAAATCATAGCAGTACAGAGACGTACTCCCTTCGTTCCAAAATAGATGACTCAACTTTGTACTACTAACTTTGAAATGGAGGGAGTACAAATCCTAGGCGGGCTAGTTTGGCCTAGTGAGTTTCAGTGATATGACGTGGTACAGTGCCGTCCAGTCTTCGCGTGTGGTAGCAGTATTGCGGGTACAGTAAGTTTTCTTGAAGAAGCGGAATTCAACGAAGTCATGATGGTTCCTTCGTCTGACCAACTTACACTGGGAAAGGTTGGGCCTGCGCTACGACCGGGGTGGACCAGGATAATTTTGTGCATGGCAGGTGGACCAGGATGGTCGACGTCCCACATGTCGGCGAATGAAAGTATTATTTACAATATAGAGGACGAGCAACGAGTATTCATTGTTTATTTTTTATGAAAGCTATTGTCTCCACTGTTACGACGGAGGAGTGTGAAACACGGTAGCCCAGTGAACTTGGCATGTGCACCACTCCCTCCTTCCTCACGTAATACTACCATAGTGTTGACTATAAGGTTGGCTATAAGGCTACAACTTTTTCTCACTTTCTCTCTATCTATTTCCTCTCAAATGTTTTTTACCTTTCTTTTTTTAGACACAAGTGTTTTTTATGCCTCTTTTTTGTAGAATTAGTTTTTTATACCTAGGAGCACGTGGGCCAGGGCAGGGGGGGTAAAAACTAATCCACCGGAGGGTGGGGGGTTCTGGTGGGCCAGGGCGGTCAGAAGCGGGCTTAGAAGCGGTTCGGACTCCCGCATGGCCCACCTCACATTATCACCATATATTTCTTGGAGTTCGTGCGCGGTGGGCGGGCGATCTCTTCTCCCTCCCCCGTCTCTCTCTTCTCAGCCGACGCCCGCCGAGCGATTAGATTTTGGCTATCGACGGTTTGTTCAATTGCAGTCCCACATGCCACTGAAAATGCAAGACAACGTGTGTCCCCTCTGGTGAGCGGCGTGCGAGCTGGACTTCGGGGGTGTGACGCGTACGAGTCGTAAGTGTGCCGCCTTTTCCTTTTGAACTTGCAAAGCGTAACATTTTCGTGCGATCGATCGATAGAAATACAGAACAAAATGACGAGGGCGGTGCTTTCCCGCGCGTTAGGCGGGCTAGTTTGAGTGATATGACGTGCTACAGTGCCGTCCACTTGCTCCATTTTTATGTAAGCAAGAGTTTACACTCTTACGTGGGAGGAGTGCGAAACACGGCGGATCTGATTTTGATCGAGGGATAACTGTTCCCTGTGAAATAATGGAGCACTGTTAGCGATTATAGCATGATAGTTAAGGCATCTCCGGCGCTGGCCCACAAATTTACACCGGCATCTGTCCGAGGACACTGATGGATGCCATCCAATGCTGCCCGCATTTATATGAACTAGCCGGACGAAATTCGTGCAAACAAAGCAAATTTCAAATTAAACGGATGAAATTCATTACATTTCAAAAACTTTTCCTATAATCTGGATGAAATTCATTACATATGTCGCACAAACCGTACTAAAACCTACTGTAAACCTAATCTAAACGATCGCCAGTGCCCGACCACCATGCCCGGCCATGAACCTGAGAAAGCCGACCATTGCGTTTGCCTCCTCCTCATCCGCCTCGATAACCTCCTCCTCTGGAGCACAATGTTCTAAAGTTTTCCGCCTCCACGTTGCTGTCAAGCGGCTAATCGGCCGCCGATGTTTATCCCACTAGGCTTGGTGTCGACCGAGGGAAGGAGCGGTGGCCTTCCTGGGACCAGAGCGGCCGCGACCTACCGTGTACTAGTCTTCCTCGCTCCTGGCTGCGCCCGCGCACGCGCGCCGGCTTTGTGGTCGTGGCGGCGGAGGGCGGCCGGGGGGGGGGGGGGGAGCCGGCGATCTCCTTCGTCTGCTCCTGCGACAGTACGTCCAAGAGAGCTTTGGAGCGCGCCTGGAGCGGAGCCACCGATGTCCTTCGTCTGCTCCTGCGACAGTACGTCCAAGAGAGCTTTGGAGCGCCAGTAGGCCATGGTTGGAGTGGTGCCGACAGAAGGAAGGGACCGGAGGAGAATCAGTGTGGGTCTTTGGCTATGGCTGCGAGCTGGGGCTCAAGTTAATATAGCGGGCGAATGGCAATGTGCCACGGCAGATGGATGGACGGCTGGCGCCGGAGTAGGTTCGTCGGCAGCCGCGTGTCATTAATGTGGGCGGCGGACGGAAGGATGGCCGTGGTGTCGTTAACGCAGAGCAGTCGCTTGCACGGGATGCCGCGCGGGTGGCGCTCTCTCGGCCGTCGCGCTGCTGCAATGCCGGTGCCAGTGAGAGATCGCGTCGGGCGTGAATGCCGACGCTGCTTCAGTGACTTAACTGCAGGTGCGTTGGGTCACTGACATGTGGGCCCAACGGGCATCTGGCCCGCATGTCAGTGACACACCAACTGCACCTGCAGTTAAGTCCGGTGAATGCAGCATTGATGTTCTGGAGAGACGGTGACCGTTTCAGGCGGGAAGCGCGTGCTAGCGATGGAAGGGGTTTCGGTAGGCCAAGGCGGTCAGACGCTGGCGTGGTGGTAAAATGTGAACTCATGGATGACGAGCCTTTGAAGCGTATGCGGCACGTATTGACAACCATGCGTCCATGCAACCACTCTCGTCACTAGCTAGCCTTCGACGACCACCATTAGACACCACACAACCATGCATAACTTACAAATAATGGACGAATCGATCAGACACACACTCGTGTGCAGTGGCACTATGATCAGTCGCTCAAGATAGTACATATTCCGTACCATAGTACCCTCTCTAGCTAGGCTGTTTTATAGATTGTCGTTGTGATGGACGATATACATGAGCAAGGCGTCGAGTCCCGAGTATGACCGTTGGTGTTGAGCCAGGTGAATACATGCTCGGTGTTCGCGGAGACCTCCAGCAAACGTCTAAACAGTAATGTCAGGCACCGCCGGGGCGCGCAGTTGACGGGCTTGCCATTTGCGTTGCGCCATGAGTAGGACTTTGATTGAGAGGGCGACATGCATGCATTACTATGGTTTGATAGCGTGAGCATGAGTGTGTGCACGTGTACATGCTACTTGCCTCTATGGACGGTGTGCGCTAATGTGTGCATCACGTATAATAATAAAAAATCCGTTTGTGCATTTAGCGCAAAGTATTTCATTTTCTTTTGGCTGACGAGTGTGCGTTGCAGTGATGAGTCCGTGGTTTGATTCCTCACATACGCATAATTTTGGTTTTTATTTCTTTCTCCACTGACAGGTAGGCCCGCATAGATAGATAGATAAAGAACACGAGCTGATGAGGCGCATGCGGACTGGTTGACTGGTCAACCAGACAAATACGAAGCTATACGTTGAGCCAGTGATAATCACCATATCTCGTATACAATGATCAAAGTGAGCTATCAAGACAAGTTCGATGACCGCCAATGCATTTTACTTGGTAATAAATGACCAGGATTGAAGGGGAATCCAAATTTCCTTTGTCTTCTGTCCTTGGGCTCTTGACAAACCAATGCACTATACAGTTGTCCAGCCACTCCACCCCAGAGCTGTCACCAAGCGTCGTGCATGCCATCGCGCCGCACACTAACCAGTAAGGAAGCGATGGCATCCCGCCGCGCCGAGTTCCTCGCCACCCATGATCGCCGAGGTCCTGGGCTAGGTAAGGTGGCACCCGTGGGAATATCGTGCGTGAGGCCTCAAAGTGATATGATGTGTTACATGCTCGATCGGTGTGACTTAGGATCGGGATCCTGACAGTCATTATGGTTCCTTCATCCGAGTAACTTCACAGTGGGAAAGGTTGGGCATGTGATTTGACGGCTCATTAGTCATTATTACTGCGGCGCGACGACCAGGGTGACTCTCCCTTGGAGTTCTGCGTGCCTGGCAAGTGGACCAGGATGGTCGACGTCCCACATGTCGGCGAACGGAAGTATTCTTTCCGATATCGAGGAGCAAGGAAACTACGTGGTATAGTATCACTTCTGATTTATGTTTATTTTTTATTTCTGATGAATGCTAGTGTTTCAACTCTTACGACGAAGGAGTGCCAAACACGACACGTGCTGGATGTCCCACACGTCAGCGAAAGGAGTGGGACATGAACAGCGTGGTAGAGCGTCTCCACTTCTTCCACTTCTGGGTCGGAGACCACACGTAGTAGTACTAGTGGTATGAACGATACAAAGTGTGACCCGGAGAGAAAGACACGTCTAGTTGGAAGGTCTCGGGGCATACACGTAAACAAATATAAAACCTAATATGTGCCTCCAATTAATATAGTAGTAGTAGAGTACTTAGGCACGTACTCCATAACATCACCGTGCATTGCACGCACAACATTTAGTGGTAGTAAGAGACAAATGCCTATATGCCACGCATGTTCATACGATTTGTGCCTTTCTACTTCACTTACTGCGCTACATTACTTAGGTTCGTACGTCCACTCCTGGGTACATGTCCGTCTCATAGTTCCAGTCCCACGTGTTCTTCATAGATGGAACGATCCATAACCATGGGCAACGGGAGTCCATATCATCGCAGTTAGTGTGGCTCCCCACGACGGAGACTCCAGCCTCGACGCAGAGCAGTCGCATGCACTGGGAAGTGGCGCTCTCTCGGTCGTCGCGCTGCTTCAAAGCTGGCGCCAGTGAGAGGTCGCCTCCGCTCTGGCCGGGCATTAATGCGACACTGACGCTCTAGGGCGACGCTGACCGTTACACGCGGGAAGCGCGCGCCGGCAAGGGAGGGGGGTTGGGTTGGCCAGGGCAGTCAGACGCGGGTGACGGTGTCCTGGACTAGGGGGTACTCATCATGTCGTCTCCCGACCAGCTGGATCGGGCCGAGGACCCCCATGGCGGTTCACTCATGGGCCAGTTCAGACAACCCATGCCGCATACCAGGAGTATTCCACAAGACTTGGTGATCAAGACAAGGACTCCTCTCCACCAACGTATTCGGCTAGGACTCTTGTTATCCTAAGTCTCTGGTGCATTATATAAGCCAAGGCCAGGCTAGTCGATAGATTATTATGACATCAATTATCATACCCCTAGGGTTTAGACCACAACATATGATCTCGGGGTAGATCAACTCTTGTAATCTCTATATTCATCCAGATCAATCAAGCAGGAAGTAGGGTATTACCTCCATTAAGAGGGCCCGAACCTGGGTAAACATCGTGTCCCCTGTCTCCTGTTACCCATCGATCCATGACACACAGCTCGGGACCCCCTACCCGATATCTGCCGGTTTTGACACCGACAATGGTGCTTTCATTGAGAGTTCCGCTGTGTGGTCGTCAAAAG
Organism: Triticum aestivum; assembly: GCF_018294505.1. Taxonomy (NCBI): domain Eukaryota; kingdom Viridiplantae; phylum Streptophyta; class Magnoliopsida; order Poales; family Poaceae; genus Triticum; species Triticum aestivum. The sequence continues at coordinate 334,317,347 of NC_057799.1, forward strand.
GATCAATGGCTCGCCTGCAGATCAACTGTGCCGTCGGCGTCTTCGTCACCGCCTCGACTGGTCACCTTGGCTTGATCGAGGACTATGCCCTACCTCCAATCATAATGTTCGGACGAGGGCCTTCATCAACATCAACTCCGATCTCTATCAAGATCATGGAGGAATCATTCATGGAGCTCGGGGGCTCAACGTCAACATTGCCCTTGAGCGACCGTGGTGTTTTTCTAGACAGCGAACTTGTATCCGCCGCCACCGCCTCCTCGAGTGTCTTTTTAATGATTGCTTTGGTGGAATTGTGCGGAATTAAGTCTACAACAACCATGCAAAATTTTATCGAGTTCCGATGGAGGAATATCCGGCAATCTACAGTATACCGGATCCCTATCAGATCTGGACGGGAATCTGGACGAGTTTAGGGCGTGGTCTCCAGAGCCAAGCTCGGAGGTCCTTTGGAAGATCCAACCATTCATCTGCTGAGGAATTCCCATATCTACCACCCCTCAAAATTTCAGCTCGATCCGACGGTTCAAACTCCGGGAACCTTCCGATGAGTGGACCAATTTTTGATCTGTTTTCTGCGCGAATACAGATCCGACCCGAATTGATGTTTCTTTATGAACGTGATATGGGACAACCTTTTTAAAGGAATTTTCTTCTAGGGTATTGTGCATTGTTCTTAACACGTGCCCATAAAATTTTAAGCCTTCTCTGAGGTACTCTTCACCATCACGCTGGTGTCAAATCAGTCCGGTAACATTGCTCCACGGCTGCTGACCCGCGCTAGACACGTCGTCGCTTTGTTGAGCCGAGCTCATCTTCTTCGGATCATCATCTCGGCGAGCTGAAAAAGAGTTCGACATCACGAAGGATAAATCATCACCAACAACGCCGCCACACGGATTACACGGAACGGGCACACCGACATCGCCGTTCGGTCACTTCATCAATCGCGGCTTTAACTGCGTCACAAGTTATGACCAGCGTCGGCATGACCGCACCGTTGCTTCTTCAAGCCGATGTCCATCACGCCGAACTGCTTCAACACCTCGGCTGACATGGCAGCTGCAACGTCTCCTTACTGACCCGCTCCGTCACCTCGACTAGACTGGGGGTGTCACCCGCCGACCAGCTTCGTCACATTAGCTGGACCGGGGGCTTTGCCTCGGCGAGCCAACCTTTGCCAGCATCGCCATGCCATCGCTTCATCGCCCATTAGGCAATGGGTGTGCGGATCGAGTACCAATTTTGGGAGTAATCTTTCTTCATGTTGCTACAACAGATAAACCAGGTGCTATTAATCCTATTAATTTTTTCTTGCTTGGGTTTATTTTTTTGAGGAATTATTACTCTGGTTTGTTCCATCATCTGTACACAGGTCTATCAAATGGTGGCCACATTAACAACGGTCGCATGCTGGTTCGGTCAGTTTCCATATATAGTTCGACGAATGCAGAATCCGGAACTCAGACCAGCCTGTGAATTCAGGCTTTGCCATGCCTTCACCGCGTCACGCCAACGCCCTGCATCAACATTGACTTCGGCGCCAGGCCACATCTCTTTAAATAAATTATTTTGCGAAAAGCAATTATGCAAGGATTTTTTATATATTTATAGTATTCTTTTTGGACCGCACTATTTTATGTGTGTAGGTGATCGACTTCGACTGTGTCATGCGGTCACTTCGGCAAGCCAACGTCGTCGTCCCAATTGGCATAATCGGCTCGCATGATCACCTTGTTGATTGAATTGCCATACCGACATGTTCAGTTGCCTCGGGGACTTCAGCATCATCAAGAGGGTCCTACTTCGTCGGGTGTTCGGCGACGGGCCATATTTCTTTTATTACTCACTTTGCATAAATTATTAATCATGCAACATTTATTAAAAAAATTATTACTATTATCTCCGGCTTGCACTATCTTCTATGCACATGTAAATGATCCGGATTGGGCAGCGCTGTCACCTCGGCTGGATCGGGGGCTTCGTCATCACTTCATGAACCCACGCCGGGTACTTCGGCGTCACACTGCCGGCCTGCATCGGTCGTGCTATGTCGCCACTTCGGAGCGTCGAGCTCTTCGCTCTGCCACCTTGGGACCGGCTTGGGGGCTGGGACCTCATCCCGCCTTAAGCTCGGATCGCGTCATCAATGCCGAACACGTTAACCATGCTCACATACGTTATTTGTTAAAAACACTTCTTTTTCCCATGTTAATTGGGGGCTCTTAAATTTATATGAGCCATTTTATAGTAAATGTGTTTTCTTCCTAGTTGTTGCAAAATCTTTTTCTATCACTCCTTTTTCGACGCGAGTGTGTGGTCAATAGCCGGATAGCCTAATGAGAAGTACTCCACCTTTGGGATAGGAGGTTGAAGCCGAAGGCTGACCCACTCGACATCTTGAGATCGGATGTGTCATGTTAAAGCACGACGGAAGCACAAACTAATTTTAAGACCAATTTTCGGAATGGCACCGAACACTTGATCTAGTTCGGACGTCAATTTTTTACTGAAGTTTTTTGGTTTTCCAAACCTATGGCACTTTTAAACTATTTGTGTGTTTCTAGCATAAGTCTCGTAGTGCAGCGCCGGACACCTTTAGAGATTCTGCAAAAACATTCTCGGATATTGCTATATATGCATCGGTTTCGAATTGTGTCTTCAATCAATAGTTCGGTTGCCCGGCTCCTATGCTTGCCTCCTACGTTTCGCTTTATTCGGCTAGGTGTGCAAAGGGAGAACCACTACGATTGTGCTTCCAGCTCGCATGGTTAAGCGCCTCAGTGGAGAAAGCCGAAAATTGACTGTCACAATAAGCGTAAACTGGTCAGCGCTCCTATGACTGTGTTAAACTATAAGCTTGATGGAGGCCACCCCGTGTTAAGCGACGTGCCGTTCATAATATTGGCCGAAATGTTTACGACTTGACCTCGGCTGTCGCCGAACACTAACCGGGGGCTAGTAACTAGCCTCCCAACTTTAAGCTCATATGATTAAGTGAAAGTTATAAAGCCCACATATCTTATTGCCTCGTTTCCGCTAACACAACCGCGTTCGGGCACCAAGACGTCGGCTAAGGGTTGTTTTGTTATTGCGAAAACACCATACGTAGCATCTACAAGGGGGTGGAAGCCGACGATGGGCCACTTTCAACTGATAAACGGTCGCAACGGAGTCAAAATAAACATATCATCGGCGTTTGTATTTAATATACGAGGGCTGCCTTCCGCAATCATCGTTATAAAGCCATAAATATGCATCAATTTGACTTAAGATTTGGCCAAGCTGGGTTGCCTCACTCCTGTGCTTACCCCTATGTTCCCGATTGTTCGGCTAGGAGGTAAAGGGAGCACCTCTGTGATTGTTACTTCCGGGTCATCCGTGGTAGTACCTCAGACTGGGAGAAGCCAAAAGCTAGCCATCTTAAAGAATATAATTGGTCGGCAACGACGGAAGTAAATTTTTTGGTTCATTTAGACCACATAGTTTGGAAACTTTCCCCGAACTAAATACTCAATATTTTCCTCGCACATTGATCGGAGGTGAGGTTTCGTGATCATGATCAACATGACAACCCAAAGAAAGAAACCGATAGCGGGACTATTTTCCTTGGAAGATGTTTCTTACATTAAAAAGTAATATAACATATCTCTCCATGTACCTTTGTTTATAAAACTGTATGACCGGATTGCCTTGTTTGTCGTAAATCTTTGCTCTTATAAAGGCTTTATAAAGAAAGACGAACACTCCCCGGCTGCTAGCCGAGGAGGTTGAAGCCGATGGTCGGTCAACAAAGGTTTGTACAATGCGGATCCAAGCATTAATGATGTAAAGTACTTGGGTACATAGAATCATTACACATAAATTGTGAGCAAAAATCAATTTTTTCGGAGCCAACCTTTTAAAGAGTCAATGACACAGTCTCTTTGAGACAACCGAGCAGCTGACATAATGCTCTCATAGTTCCTTATTGGCATTGATTTCCTATCTATTAAGCCCCTTGAGGCCGACCTTGGCGAGCTCAGCTTTCGTTAGCTCTAACTCCTTTATGAGATATTTATTCTCTTTCCGAGAAGTTTGTGTTAAACACAACAAAATTTTCTGTCAAACGGATATCAACCCTTAATTCGGCCACCCGTGCCCACATTACGGCTCGGGGGCTACCGGGTTTCGCGCTCATTACTTATAAATATTAAAGGGGCACATCGATCCCCTGATCTGGTGTTGCCACCCGACCAGTGTCTCAGGGGCTACTGCATTGCTTATTCAATGCAGAGAATTCAAAGTGCTTAGTGTTCGGCATGACCAAACTATGAGCGAGCGCGTCTTTGGACAACAATAAGTACCATTTGGGACTTATCCGGCATCAAGCTAATATATCACGATGACTTCTCACAACCCTCTCTCAGGGGCCTATCCGCCGATCATTATTTCTAATATATTACACTGCGTTTCTATTCCTACGTATGCTGCCGAGCAAGGAGTTGATCCTCAGGCCGATTTTGCAAATCGACCTAAGTCTCAGGGGCTACTAGGATCAGCAGTTTTATGTTTTCCTTCAGGTGCATCTCGGGTTTTAGACCGACACACACCTTGAGGGCTACTGGATATACATATACTGGCTATATATCTCGGTAGAGAATAAATTGCACCAATCGAAAATATTCACAAAAAATCAGCCCGCGGTCGGGGTGGTGCACCACCTTGGAAGCAGTCCGGCATAAAGCTCGGGCGCCAGTGGCTGGCTCCATAGAGGGCATTTCTGACATTAAGCTCGGCTGGATTCGTTCAATCTTTTAAAAGACCGAGGTAGTTTACGACACCTCGGACGCTGACCATCGTTGGAGCTCGGAAGTGGTCCGGCATAAAGCTCAGATTCAAATGGCTCGTTCCATAGAGAACTTTTCAGCGTTAAACTCGGATAACCTCCTTCAAACTTTTTCAAGCCAAGGTGATCTATGGCACCTCGGATATAGTCCGGCGTTGGAGCTCGGATATTGTCCGGCGTTGGTGCTCGGCTACAAAAGATATCTCGAATGCAGTCTGGCATTGGAGCTCGGATGCAAGAGGACACCGCTGCACGGGAACAACTTCAAACCCGAGGTGTGGCGTAAAAAATAATAAGGCATTGATAAAGGCCGAGAACTTAAAGGGGCTCCTTGGATACCCGACATGTAAACTCTTCGGATTCACTTCGGCGATCCTCAAGATCGAAGATGAGAAGATTTGTTGAACCAGTTTTCAAGACCGACGACCGAAGATGAAGAACAGTTTGGAAGAATCGAGGAGCGTCCCCAACTTGAAGGCCGGTTCAGGGGGCTACTAACGGTGTCCTGGACTAGGGGGTACTCACCACGTCGTCTCCCGACCAGCTGGATCGGGCCGAGGACCCCCATGGCGGTTCACTCATGGGCCAGTTCGGACAGCCCATGCCGCATACAAGGAGTATTCCACAAGACTTGGTGATCAAGACAAGGACTCCTCTCCACCAACGTATTCGGCTAGGACTCTTGTTATCCTAAGCCTCTAGTGCATTATATAAGCCAAGGCCAGGCTAGTCGATAGATTATTATGACATTAATCATCATACCCCTAGGGTTTAGACCACAACATATGATCTCGGGGTAGATCAACTCTTGTAATCTCTATATTCATCAAGATCAATCAAGCAGGAAGTAGGGTATTACCTCCATTAAGAAGGACCGAACTTGGGTAAACATCGTGTCCCCTGTCTCCTGTTACCCATCGATCCATGACACACAGCTCGGGACCCCCTACCCGAGATCTGCCGGTTTTGACATCGACAGCGGGCGTGGTGGTGGTATTGGTTTTGAACCGTTTCTGGTGTAGTACTGGTAGTTTGCAAAGCTACTCAATTATTGCACTCAGTTTCCTAAGAAAATTGTGGTAAAAAACGTTACTCCACAGCCCGCTTCCCTTCTCCTTCCTCTTCCACCGCCCGCGCACGTCCGCGGGAAGTGACCGGTCAACCCTTATATAGGAGTGCTAGCACAAAAAGATGCATGCATGACCACTACAATTTCCAGATTAAAGCGCTGCTCCCGCGGGAGTATGGCGTATGTCGTTACCTTCAGCCGGGCCATGGCTACCAGGCGACGACGACCAGAGAAGAGGCGGCGGGAGGGGAATGAATGCATCTACTGTTTGGGTTCGTCATCTGGCTTAAATAAATGCGCACCATCACATGTACCCGCGGGTGCACAAATTGTAACATACGTGTCTGCTTAAGTGGGCGTCACGTAACTGGTGTGTGTGCTTTGAGAGACAGAGTGCGTGTGTGTGACTCTACTCTTCGGACATGTACTCAACCTTTTGCATCGGGATATAAGTATAATGGTATTACACTTTAGCTAGTGATTTACGTGGCCATGTTAACGTGGTTGTGTAAAAAAATGTCACTTCCTGCTCGTGATTTGCTTTATATAATTACAAGCAAGATGCTCGTGCATTGCACGAAACATCAATATGCATTTTTTTTACAAAACACCTGTTGTGATTGACCCATGCAGGAGTAATCCCATGTGTTAAAACTAATGATATCTCGAGAATTTTATCGGAAAACTGGTATCTCGAGAATTTCATCGAAAAAATGAAAGATGAGAGATAAGGTGAGGAGGACTGGAGCGTGGTGGTGACTGGTGGTCGGATTGGGGGGAGGCATGGGGATGGACGGCGCCGGCAGGCGGCAGCGGCCACCATGCTAGATTGTTTCAGAGACTTCCTTTTTTAATTGCTCAGCAATGAGGTTGTGGGAGATAAGGATGTGGAGAGAGGTGCGGGTATCTTTTGTAAGATTATCATTGTTTGCTTTCTATCCATCAGATATAGATCGAACGGTCTATATTACAAGATGGCAGGCACACCATCATCACCAACTCGGTTTTTTAAGAGTAGAGATGATAAGTTTGCTAACTACTAAAGTAAAGTGGAATTTGTCCATGTTATACAAGTAAATTAAGGTGATTGTTTATCATACGGGTAAGGTTGGATGAAGGGTGGTAGGAAAAAATGCTCCGCCTAGAGCATGTGTGTGTGAGATGGAGTCTTAGTGTGTGTGTGGGGGGGGGGGTGGGTGCGTGCGTGGGTGTGTGTGTGTGTGTTTGTGTGACGCGGGGTCCTCAGTGGCGGATGTAATTTAAGTGTGTGTGTGTGGCTTCATCATAGAGAGGTGATGTGTATGGCAGAGGCCACCAACGAGGGGGTGCGAGAGAGAAAAGGCCCGTAGAGAGGGAAGAGAAGGTGTGTGCGCGTGAGAGGAGTCGACGTCGAGAGAACATGTTTGTTCGAGAGACATCGAGGAAGACTACTATATATCGATGGTGCATGTAGGCAGGAATTAAACGAAGGGATGGTCTTATTCGTTTCGGGGATATAGGGGAAGAGTGAGAGAGGGGGAGGGGTAGCTAGAAGGAGATTGTTAAGTGTGAGTGTGTGTTTTACCCATCCAAGCGGAAGCTATGTGCACACAAGAAGAGAATGATTCGATGTGGCGTTAGGATTGAGGGTAATTAACTACGTATGGAGACATAGAGATCTTGAACGTGCATGTGCAAGAGGTATACATGTATACGTGGGATGTGTGTGTGCACGCGCGCATGATCGAGATAAAAGAAAGAAGACATAAGTCATAAGATCAATGACGTGGGAGAGACGGATCGATATGACAATATGCATGCATGTAAGAGTGCATGGAAGAAGGCCCAACAATTGAGCATGTGTTTTTGTCTTTAAGAGATAGTGGCGTGGGCTGGAGCATGCATCTATGGCAAGCAGAGGGGGCGAGACACAACGATTGTGCAAAAGAGATCAACCTATAAATGCATGTATGGAGAGACATATATAGTGTGGGTGATAGGAAGCAAGAGTGCATGCGAGAAAGAAATGTTGACAGAGATAGAGATGCTAGCTAGAGGGACATCGGCTAGTTTGAGTGTTGGAGATGACCGCCGGGTGGTTTAGAGGGTGAAGTTATGTGTGTGTGAGAGAAAGATAAAAAGAGGGCACTTGACTGCATGTAGAGATAAACATATATAGTGTGCATGATAGGAAGCAAGAGTGAGGGCGAGAAAGAAGGTTGATGGAGAAACAGATAAATAGAAAGATAAAGATGCTAGCTAGTGTGTGTTAGAGATAGGAGTCGAGTGGATCAGAAGGCTGAGTTATGTGTGTGGGTGTGAGAGAGATAGAGAGAGGGTGCATGTGAGTCACATACAAACAAATATCAGAGAAAAATGAGATCCCGAGAGACGGAGTTTTGTGTCTGCGAGAGAGAAAGATATTTCACAACGAGAGTTCTAGAGAGACATATGAGGGAACACAAGATATCTCTAGGGAGAGAGAGTGTGTGTGAGCGACATACAAGGGAATGGTGGAGAGATATGAGACCCTGGGAGACAGAGTTTGTGTTTGTGTGTGAGAAAGAGATATTTAAGAGGAAGAGTCGTAGCTTCTCATACCTAAGGAGCGAAAGACATCTCTGTGTGAGAGGGGGTGTGCGAGTGGCACACAGGGGAATAGTAGAGAGAAATGAGACCCCTGGAGATGAAGTTTGTGTTTGTGTGAGAGAAAGAGATTTCACATGGAGAATCATAGTTAGAGACACATATCAGGGAGCGAGATATACTTAGAGAGAGATAAAATGATCAAGGTCAAGGGAGAGAGTACCGTCAGTGTGTTACGAAGATAAAAGATCATTGTCGACATACAGGTAGCACGAGAGATACCCGAGAGACGATGAACGCGTATAGGTCTAGAGAGATACTCCTATATAAGCATGAGTGATAGCTATATCAGACGAATATCTGGATTAAAGGGGATTCAAATATTTAAACTGGAGATCACGACATCGATAATATCATAACGCAAATTGGTGTATCAAACATGCATATTCATTTGAATTTGGGGACACGTGTAATGTTATATAGTTTATCAATATTAGTGATCCATAGATTCTTTAATTAGAGACAATGCATGGTTTATATGCAATTAATGTCTAAACAGGATTACGCTATATGTTCCGTGTGTGAAACACATTATACATGTTTGAGAAGTAAAAAAAACCCAGCATGAAACATTAGTTGGAGACAATTAGCGAGGAATGCATACATTGGATTTCAACATAAAGTGGTTTCAAATATTTGAAAATCCAAATTAAGATGGATACAACCTTATGAATCTGAGATCATGCCATTTGTAAACCATATTTATGTATAAAGGGTGTTGTGCTTTTGAAACTATATATAAAAAATGATGTATATAGAATTTTATTCCAATCGAAAATGGATCCTACCCAAACAAAAATAGAATACAAACTGGATTCGAATTGAGTTGGCAGGGTAAACGTGCACTCTTGCTCTGCAAAAATTTGAACGAAGCGGGGAAAGTCATAGTGACCACCCGAAACCAAAATCTACGAGATGGAAATTACTGCCTATCCCTGCCACGCAAAGCCTATCGCTCGATTTCTATAGGTTTCGATAGGGTAGGTTTGTAATTTCACTCAAACATGACATAACCGCCTCTCACCCGGATTCATACACGGTGGGCGCCAAAACACAGTGTCTCCTCGGCCGAAATCGACTCCCTCCTCGATTCATACACGGTGGGTGCCAAAAAAAAACTCTCATCGGCTACTGTTCGGCCTGAGTTGCCGCTCTATCCTGAGCTGTTTCGTCTCTATTTTTACGAGGCGGTGGGGCAGGCTGCTGTTTGGCCTGAGTTGCCGCTCTATCCCGACCATGTGGTGGTCGGTCCGCTGCACTGTCCCGACCGCGTAGTGGTTGATCGGCCGCATTGCCCGAGGGAGGTATGGGCTCCGACACCTCTTCGTCAAACTGGGGTAGCAGCCTTCGCTTCGGGTAACTCTTGGCTGGGCGTCTGAGGCCGTATTCTTCGGCTGCGAGGACATCAGTCCATCTATCGACGAGCAGATCTTGGTCAGCTTGAAGCTGCTGTTGTTTCTTTTTCAGGCTCCTTGCAGTGGCTATTAGCTGGCGCTTGAAGCGCTCCTGCTCGAGAGGTTCCTCAGGCACGATGAAATCTTCGTTGCCGAGGCTTTCCTCATCCTCAGAGAGTGGGCGATAACTACCGTCCTTCGAGTCGTTGGGCCTGGCCTGTTCATCGGGGCTAGCTTGCCCGTTTTCTTGCTCCTCCTGTTCGTATGTTGCCTCAGCAAGGTCTTAATTGTTTTTGGCATCGTTCGGAGTATTATTTTCACCGGTGCCAGCATTGCTGTCTTTTGAACAACGTGACTTAGAGTGGCGCCGAGGACGCCAGCGTTTTTGCTGTGTCTCAGGAGGTTTATTCTCAACTGGATTTTCTTTGTCATCGTCGTTGTTTGTTTTGGGTGTATCCACCATGTACACATTGTACGAAGAAGTGGCCGTCCAGCATCCAGTATATGGCGGATTTTGGTCTTGCTCTTCCTCAGCATCGCCGTCCATACCGTCGATGTCTTCGGAGCCGTAGTCAAGCGTGTCGGTTAAATCTTCAACCGTGGCTATGAAGTGGGTGGCGGGTGGGAAGCAAAATTCTCCATTGTCAGCCTCTAGTTCGTACCGGACATAGTTCGGCTGTGAGTCCCCTGCCAAGGCCAAGTTCTTTAATGAGTTCAGCACATCGCCCAAGGGCGAGTGCTGGAAGATGTCTGCGGTGCTGAACTCGAAGATCGATAAGTGATCAAGTTCGACATCCGCGGACTCACATGGTTCGGAACTTATACCTGGAGAAGTGTCCGGAGTTTCAGTGACACGAGTATTGTGTGAGGTTAAGTCCATGTGTGGCTCCAACGCCGGGGAATCTGTGGCCTCCGTGGTGGGGTTGAGCCTCCAATCCTTGGATGCCGCAGTGTGCTCTAGATCTAATGCCAGAGTGGTTACAAGAGCTATCTCCTGGATGCGGTCCGACGATAGATTTAGGTCATGTTCGTCGAGGTGACCAGGAGCGGTCGCCGCGGTCTCGAATCCGGCGAAGATCAAATCTCCACGGATGTCCGCAACATAATTCAAGCTCCCAAATCTGACCTAATGGCCAAGGGCGTAGCTATCGATCTGCTCCAGGTGGCCAAACGAGTTGGCCCGCAGCGCTAAGCCGCCGAACACGAAGATCTGTCTAGGGAGGAAGGTTTCTCCTTGGACACACTACTACAAAAACAGCTATAGCCAATATGGACACTAATGGCACACTGTACATGTGGTGCGCCATTACTAAATACTAATGGCGCACCATGTGTTGGTGTGCCATTAGTGTGCAAATACTAATGGCGCACCACATCCATGGTGCACCATTAGTAAATTTTTTATTTTTTTCAAAACTACTAATGGCGCACCGTGGGATGGTGCGCCATTACGCCATTAGTAATTATGTTTCAATTTTTTTTATTTTTATTTTTTAAACTACTAATGGCGCACCGTGGGATGGTGCGCCATTACTAGTTCAACTAGTAATGGGGCACCACTCCCACGGTGCGCCATTACTAGTTGAACTAGTAATGGCGCACCACTCACACGGTGCGCCATTAGTAATTTTGTTTCCAATTTTTTTTTGAAAAACTACTAATGGCGCACGGTGGGGGTGGTGCGCCATTACTAGTTGAACTACTAATGGCGCACCACCCCCACGGTGCGCCATTAGTAACTTGGCCCATTCCACCGAATGCACCCCCCTGGACCGCCTTTTCAGTTTTAAAAAATTAATAAAAGAAAATGATGGAAATGTCAAAAAAATAAAAGAAAATAAGTTCCCATGTGATATGTGGTCTAGTTGTTGGGAAAATTTACAAATATGAATTTTGACTTTATTTGCAAAATCTCTCTGGTATTTAGTAAAATGGGCATAACTTTTGCATACGAACTCGGATTAAAAAGTTTTATATATGAAAAATCATCTACTCGAAAAGTTACACAAGAATTTAACCGGGGGAACTTTGTTAAACATTTTCAAAATCCTCAAAAACCTAACAGAAAAAAAGATACGGGGCTTTCAAGATCTAGAGGCAAAAAAATTCAAAAAATTTCAAACTTACAAGTGGCGCACCGTTTGCTACGTGCGCCACTAGTAACAGAAAAAAATATTGGTTTTGAATTTTTTTGGATTTTTTTTCAAAAAATGATTTGTAATATGACAGGGAAGTTTGAAATATTTTTCAAAATTTCATCATACTCATGAATATGAACAAAGTCCTAGACATCAACAAGGTTTAATAGGATTGATATGATAGATATATCAACAAGTGGCTGTTAAGTGAGGTGGTGCTGGGGTTGGATAGAACTGCGAAGTTAAGCCTGCTGGGGCTGGAGTAGTGTGAGGATGGGTGACCTTCCGGGAAGTTTGACCACTTAGTGCGATTTGACTTGAGATTAAGCATATTGACCCAAGATTAAGCCATAGTGACCCGAGATTAAGAAAAAAACGAAATTTTTTTTGACAAAATTTGAAATTTTAAAAAAAAATCTAAATTTTTTTTTGAAAAAATTTGTTACTAATATACTAATGGCGCACCTGCGGTGCGCCATTAGAAAAAAAATCTAATGGCGTGGTGCTAGTGGCGCACCTGTAGTGCGCCATTAGTAGAGACAACTGGTGCGCCACTAGCAGCCCTTTTCCTAGTAGTGACAGCGTCATTGTCGACGATTGAAGGGGCCATCGAACCTTTTGGGGACGACACAGTGGAACTCTCAATGAAAGCACCAATGTCGGTGTCAAAACCGGCGGATCTCGGGTAGGGGGTCCTGAACTGTGCGTCTGAGGTCGATGGTAACAGGAGAGGGGGGACACGATGTTTACCCAGGTTCGGGCCCTCTCTATGGAGGTAATACCCTACATCCTGCTTGATTGATCTTGATGAATATGAGTATTACAAGAGTTGATCTACCACGAGATCGAGATGGCTAAACCCTAGAAGTCTAGCATATATGACTATGGTAATGAGTCTCTCCTTTCCGGACTAAGTCCTCTGGTTTATATAGACACCGGGGATATCTAGGGTTACACAAGGTCGGTTACAAAGGAAAGGAATCTACATGTTCGGTCGCCAAGCTTGCCTTCCACGCCAAGGAGAGTCCCATCCGGACACGGGTGCAGTCTTCGGTCTTCGTATCTTCACAGCCCATCAGTCCGGTCCATGGCTAACAGGCCGGACGCCCGAGGACCCTTAGTCCAAGACTCCCTCAGCCCCCCCATCAATATGGACAAGGCCTTTATAGAGCCTGTCTTCACTACTAATGTAAGTTTGTTCTCCCCGAGCCTTCAAACTTTGTTGTTTATATTTGGATAGCTATGAGTGTAAATGTTGTTTATTTTTGTCGTCTGCATCAAATTGCTTGTTCAAAGTTTATAAAGTAGAAGTACAGAAACATAAGTTTGTCCTTCTCAATTTCAGTCTTTAGTTGTACAATCTAGTTCCTTATTCGTAACATGTAAATTAAACTAAAGGTAGCAAGTTATCTTCTTTAGCACTATGTGTATGCTTGTGTTCTTGATCTGTAATCCAATGGTGTGGTGAGACTACCTACAACAGCACAATGTCATATCCTGCTATGTCTCAACTATGAATAATGCCATATTATCTTAATGTTATTTAAATCATGTCTCTTTATTTACCAATCAGAAATGGTATAAATTGACAGTACACTCACCATTTATGCTTATACGTTGTTTAGAACTACATCTATGCTTGTGTTCTTGATCTGTAATCTAGTGGTCTGGTGAAGCTGGCCGCTCCTGCACAATGCCATTTCCTGTCGTCTTAACTATGAACAATTCCTATTATGTTAATGCTATTTTAAACCATGTCTCTTTATTTCTGACAAAGAAATGAGATGAATTGACAGCGCTGATGCTTATACATGCAAAACCTGTTATCTACCTACTTGTTTCTCTTTCAGGGTGACAACACTGCTGCTAGGAAGAACTGCCACAATGATAGCGAGATGAACCCATTGTTTGTCCCTCTAACACATATTCCAGAGGAGAAGGCAACACATATTGAGGGTAGGGATACAACCACGAAGTCACATCTTGATGTAGTGTCAAACTTACACAGTGACACAAGCTCGATGAAGTCGCCACCTAAATCTGTTCGACTTCTTCAGTCTGAAATTCAAGCAGAAATACATGCTTCCGCTCAAATACGACTGGAACTCCAATCTCTATGCAAGATTAACCGTAAGTACAGGACTTTTATTGATGCTATGCAGTTTAAGTTGGTGGATATGAGCACCAAAAAAGCGCAGTCTCATCAGGTTGCTAAGCTGCTTGCGCTGCAGCTCCTGGGCCGGGCTAACCTTTCTTGAACTGTGTCGAAGTGCTGTCGGTTCTGTCTATTATTTTGTCCGCCTGTTAACTTCCACTGGTGGCGACCTGCCCAGTTTATGTAATATGCTGTCTGGTTGCCCTTTATTATCACTGGTGGCGAACTTTGATGCTGAGGGGATGTAATATGTTGTAATTTCTTTGTTGTATAATCTAGGTTTATTCTTGGTCGGTATGCTGTAATTTAGGCCGGAAGGTTCAGTGGATCTCAGTGTTGTCAGTCTTCAGGCTTGCCCGTTACTCATATGGGCCAAAACGTGGGCCTATAATCATCTTGGGCCATTAGCAGGTCTAAACCTTATAGTTGTTTCCCGCCTTTAACAGGCCGAGTAAAGTTCTGGCCAGCTGGGCCAGAGAATACCATGGGCTTTTAACATGCTAAAACCTAGGTTGGGCTAGCGTTGAGCCGAAAAATTCACGGGACAATACAGGCCGAAATTGCCTAAGGCCCATGTTTGGCCCAAATAGGATGAGCAGTTATCAGGCCAAAATATATCTCGGGCCCGTTTGGCCCAATAAAATTATGGGCTTTAAGCAGGCCGGTATCTACGCGGGCCATAGGCCTAAAAGTGTCACGAGCCATTATCAGGTGGGCTGTAAGCAGGCCGGATTCAACCCGGGCTGTAATTAGGCCCAACTGTTACACGGGCCATTAACAGGCCGGTAGGCTAGTTGGGCTGAAATTTATCCACGAAGACTACGGGACGTTAAGAGTCCTAAAGTTATTTCGAACAAGAAATAGCCCATTGTCTGCATGGGCCGTTAAATGGACTAAAGTTAAACCGGGCCGACAACATCCCAAATGCACCATGGGCCGCTAACAAGCCGAAACTATTATCGGGCTGAACTGGTAAACGGGCATTTAACAGGCTGAAATACAAACATGTCTTAGAATGGGCCCAAAAGAACAATGGCATGTTAATGGGCCTGATCCGATATGGGACGTAATTTGACCCAAAACACGGCAGGCTGTGAACGGGCTTGATTTGGTATGGGCCTCAATTTGGCCCAAAACATGGCAGGCTGTTAACGGGCCAGCCCACTAGTGTGTGAAAAACATGGTTGGCCTTTAGCTGGGCCGGCCTTTTCACCGGAATGGGCCTCTGTTGGGCCATGCCACATGTCGATGTATCATAGGCGCCTCCTGTCCAATGAGTGGATGACATCTGTCCCAACGTTGAGCAAACACGTGTTTCCTCCGGTCAATGAGTATTTTACACATGGAAAATCCCCATTGGTCCGGGCTGTTAACGGGTTATCGGATCCAAAACCGGACCCGATAGCTTAATGGCGACCCGTTACGGTCGATGCCACGTGTCGGTCACCCTTGACGAAAGCACTTCTATGACGCGTGATTTATCATCATGGAAGTGGACACTTCCGTGATGATAATTTTTGTAATGTCATGGAACACTTCTACGACAGCACAAGTGAAAGAACATGTGGTGCCCCCATGTGTGGTTTTGGTAATTGATGACATTCTCTATGGACTAATGGTTGCATTGAGTTATATTTGAAGGATTTGTCCATAGGCTTTTCTTGAGGTCCATTTGTTGGTTTCAAGGAGAGTATGTGATGATCAAGGTGCTATTCAAGGAATTATCTAAAGATTGGTCATGTGAGAGGTTGATCAAGACTAAGTCAAAGAGTGAATCAAGTTGATTACCTCAGAAAGCGTGCAAGATGTACCGAGGGATCAAGTGATCCCATGGTATGGTAAGCATTGTCTATTACGCTTTGTGAACTAACCCATGGTCTACATGAGAGTTCTATGTGGGGTTAGGTATGTTTCCATGGGCTTGCGTCAAGAGGAAGATATCATACAACCCATGGAGAGGATGACATCAAGTGGTGATCGTCATCAAGATTGCGGTGTGCAAGTTCAAGTGGAGCATCATGAAGAGATCACGTCCTTGATGCTTGCCGTCCATTGTGGTGACAATGGACTTGTGAAGATGCGCCAAGGAGTGGCTCACCCATAGTGTAGTATGGGGGAGCAATCTACTAGTCTTCATCAAGCTAGTGCAATCAAGAAAGGTGTTCCAACTTGAGGGAGTCAAGACCGTCATCATCTAGCTCAAGTGGACTATGTGCACGGAAAATTATTGTTCTTGATAGGTTTTCTATTTTACCGGTCTCATGGTGTTACTTGGGAGACCGGATTATAGGATCGATAGCCGTACTATCAAGGGGGGCTCTCGAGTGAGTAGCTTGATCATATCGTTCGGTGAGAGCTCAAACCATTGCATTCTTGGCACCATCATATTTCTTGGTTCTTGTTTGGATTTTCTCTTTGTGAGGTTCTAGAGCTTGTGGTTATCTTCGTGACAAGCTCCAATTCATCGAAAGCCGATTTCCTATGCATCTTCTTTTGCGTTTTCTATGTTGGAGTTTTTACCGGTCTTATTTGAGAAAGGGTTCTCACCATTTTATTTTGGGTATTTTCTCAATTTCTATTTCTTGATATTTCTACAAGATTGTGTTAGCCCATGTCTCTAGCTTTCCAACAAACTTGGGTTCATCAAATTTGGAGTTCGTTTGCAAAAGTTGTGGCCGTTTCAATTTCACCGGTTCCCGCATCTCTCTACCTAGTACGGGTGCCCAGGGTCCTTGACCCCTGGGTGCCCGGGGTCACCCGAGCCCCTCCATAGTGACCTCTCTGGCCGGTTCGGGTGCCCGGGGTCTCGCCCCTGGGTGCGCGGGGTCATCCGGGGCGCTCCCTCTCCTCCTCTGATCACCCCGGGTGCCCAGGGTCTTGGACCCAGGTGCCCGGGCTCCTCCGCCTCCTCCTCTCGCCCCCTCCGGGTGCCCGGGGTTGGGACCCCAGGGTGCCCGGCCCCCATGCCGTTGTGCTTCCCTTGTTCATCCGGGTGCCCAAGTTTCCCCCCGGGTGCCCGGAGTTTAGTGCCTTTTTCTCTGGGTTGTGCGGGTGCCCGGGGTGCAACGGTCATATTTTTCTTGGGGGTATTTATACCCCCTTCTTGCACCTCCAACCTAAGAAATCTGAGCAAGTTTTCCCCCCACCATTGTTGACCTCTTGGAGCTTTCTATCTCTCAATCCCTCCATGGATTCTTGCTAGTTTTGGGGGAAAAGAGAGAGGAGATCTAGATCCACTTTTCCACCAATCACTTTCTCCTCTATGTGAGGGGAACCCCTTGGATCTAGATCTTGGAGTTCTTGGTGTTCTCCTTCTTGTTCTTCCTCTCATTTTCCTCCATAGATTTCGTTGCTCTGTTGGGATTCGAGAGTGAGGGACTTGGGCACTCCGTGTGCCCTTGCCATTGCATTAGTTGCATCGGTTTGAGTTCTCCATGGTGATACGTGAAAGTGAAAAGTTGAGAAGCTTATTACTCTTGGGTGCTTGGTACCCTAGAGCTTGTTCCTCTTGGGTGCTTGGGCACCCTAGACGGTTGGTGGTGCTTCGGAGCTCAATCATTGTGGTGTAAAGCTCGGGGCAAGCGTCGGGGTCTCCAATTAGGTTGTGGAGATCGCCCTGAGCAATTTGTATGGGTTCCGGTGACCGCCCCCAAGGGTTGCCAAAGTGTACAGGTTCGGTGACCGCCCCCAAGGGTTGCCATTTGTACGGGTTCGGTGACCGTCCTCAAGGGTCCCTTAGTGGAATCACGGCATCTTGCATTGTGCGAGGGCGTGAGGAGATTACGGTGGCCCTAGTGGCTTCTTGGGGAGCATTGTGCATCCACACCGCTCCAAACAGAGATTAGCATCCGCAAGGGTGTGAACTTCGGGATACATCATCATCTCCACGTGCCTCGGTCTCTTACCCGAGCCCTTTAGTTATGCACTTTACTTTGTGATAGCCATAGTATGACATTTTATATATCTTGCTATCACTTAGTTGTTTATCTTGCTTAGCATAACTTATTCGTGCACATAGGTGAGCCTAGTTGATTTAGGTTTTGTGCTTGACAAATTAAACGCTAGTTTTATTCCGCATTTGTTCAAGCCTAAACCGTAATTTTTTTAAAGCGCCTATTCACCCCCCCTCTAGGCAACATCCATGATCTTTCAATTGGTATCACAACCTCGCCTCTCTTTATAGGGCTTTAACGCCTAGAGAGTAAGGATGTCGACTAGGGGTTTAGGATTCTCTGACGCTCTTAGTTTCGATGGCACAATTTTTTTGATGTTTGGGTAATTCACATGCTTAATCTCTTTAGGGTCATGGACCCAAATTTAGAGCAAATTGTAGATATGGATTTTTCTCCTCCAAAGGATCCCCAAAGATTTTCTTTAGAGGATGAGAAAAACTCTTATCTCAATGCTCAAGCTTTTAATGTGCTTTTTGATGCTTTGAGCAATGTAGTCATATTTCAACTCATGCCATTCCAGGATGCTCATGAGTTGTGGACAAAGCTTCAAGATAAATATGGCATGTCCAAGTTTTGCGGGGATGATTGTTCTCCCTCCACCTCCGGACGTGTTGTGTTCTCAACTTCTTCTACTTCACCTACATGTGGTTTGCCACAAGGTAATGACATGGTGAGTAGTGGTGTTCATTGCAATAATGATAGTGTGCTTATTGTTGATAATCCTTCATCACTTTCTTATTGCAATGCTTCATCTTTGGACTTTAGCACTTTGAGCACTCCAAATGTTTCTCATGCTTGTGTTGATAGTCCTTGCATATCATGTAAAAATTGCTTGAATAAATCTCATGATTATATGCTTGCTATGTCTTGTTGCCATGATAAAAAGACATCTATTTTCTCGAATTGTTGTGCTAACAATGTAGAGGAAACCCAACACCCATGTGGTCTTGAATGGTGCTTCAAGGGATCCTACATCATCATCTATTGCATTTTTCCTTATGGCCAAGGCTTCAAAGGTATCTCCCACTTTGAATCCCAATATATCTTGCGATGATATTGATGATGGCAAGAATGATGATGATTTTGATTATGATGAAGAGAATGATAATGTTGCCTCCTTAAAAATTAAGGGGGAAATGATTTTTAAAGTTCTTCTTAAGAATAAAATTGCTCGTCCCAACTTCATGGAAATCATGTCTATTGCTATTGATGGCAAGAAATATATTGATGAGTTGGAATCTCGTCTTGAGGAGCATGAGGTCATCATTGATAAAATGGAAGGTCATGAGCGTGATTACGCTAATGAGATTGCGGACCTCTCCCAAGCACTTGAACTTGAACAAACCACCAAGGAATCTCTTGAGGAGACTTTTGCTCTAGAATTATCTAGAGTGAAGGAATCTCATGATAGAGCTCTTCAGGTGGCCAATGTTTTTAAAACTAGAAATGCTAAGCTTGAAGTTGCTCATGTTAGACTCCTTGAGGATTTTGAGCACCTCGAAAATGGCTCAAGTGTCATCAAGGGTGAGCTGATCAAACTCACCGAGTCTCATGCTCAACTTGAAGCTTCTTATTTAAAAGAGCTTGCCAAGTTGTCCTCTCCTATTGTAGTTAATGATGATGCTTGTTCTACTAACTCTATTACTTGTGAAGCATCCATTTTGAAGGAGAATGTTTAGCTACGGGCTCAACTTGAGTTGCTATCTAGCAATTATGGGAAATTGGAAGAAAGCCATGAAAAGCTCTCAAGCTCTCATGATGATCTTCTAGTATTCCATAATGTGCTAAAGATAGCTCATGAGGCCATGATTGCTAAGGTAACATGTCGGTGTACAAAAGTAGGGGTCCTTTTTGTACCCCTTTACTTGTGCGCGAGCAGTCGCAGCCACACGCCTGCGACCGCGCTTGGCGGGGCAGAAGAGGAAGCAAAGACACAAGACTACCAGAGCAACGCCAAGACAGAGGCGCGAGGAGCGAAGGGACAAGGTGGGCTCTCCCCGGAAGGAGCCTTGCCGGGGCATCATACCCAATACCAGCAGAGCCGCCACCCTTGAGCCTAAGAGTTCCGACACCATCGACAACATTGGAACCAGGGCTCGGGAGGCGCCTGCATGGTGGCATGCAGATCTTTGTGAAGACCAAGAACATACAATACTAGATGAGAACCAGAAGACGGAAACCCACGGCAAGACCCTTGTCGGGGGCACCTGCGAGACCCCGGCAAGGCCCTTGCCGGAGACATCTGCGGGGCCGCAGCCAGCCCCCACCTGCTAAGGCTCCACCGCCGTTCCAATACAGCAGTCAACCTGCCAACAAGGCAGGCACCTGCGTGGCGACGTGCAGCTCCCAGGCCAACTCAGCAAGCACTTGCGTGGTGGCATGCAGATCTTCGTGAAGACTTTGCCACCGCACCAACTCATCAGCCAGCCAGCCAGCGTGGCGCTGCACGCCTAGTCAGGCTAGACGCGCGTCGGAGCGAGGCGAAGTGGCGGCGGACGGGACGGGTTTCCTTGCCGTCCCCGATAAAGTGAGAGGGCACGTCGGTAGCGCATTAAATGCGTTTGTTCTACGGTGCCAGGTGATAGACTTGTATACAGTACAAACTTTCCACCTCCTATGTGCCACTGTGGCGCCCCGCTTTGGCTATAAAAGGAGGCCCGAGGCATACTAGAGGAGGATTCAGACTTTTTGGACCCTGCATGCTTTGTAGGTAGTCCAAGAACACCAGATAAACACAAACCAGCAGGAGTAGGGTATTACGCATCATTTGTGGCCCGAACCTGGATAAATTCCCCGTGTTGATCTTCTAAACCAGCTCTTTCCACAACCCCGTGCCCGCCAACCGTAGAAGGGATTCCCCGTGATCCCATAGGTGTCGTTTCCACCGACATCTTTGGCGCGCCAGGTAGGGGGCGCAAGCTGTGAATATCTGTTTTTGGAGTCTACCTACTGACTCCCTCGTTGTTATGGCCCGAGAAGAGAAGGCAACGTCAATCAGCCGCACTCTGGTGCCGTCCGCGGCTGCAACAACCATCCGCGTGGCCGCAAAAAGCTAAGTCACACACAACTTTGAGCAATTCTTCTTAATATAAGGTTATGCTCCTTGAAAGATCTTGCTCTTTGTACGGAAAACCTGCATGCAATGGGACCCTTCCGCTATCGGCAACGCCCTTGTTCTGTTTCGAGTCCACTCAACAGTTCAAGCGGCCGCGCTGAGGATGGCAAGGTGGCCTGCCCGCTATTGGCAACACCCTTGCTCTGTTTCGAGTCCGCTCAACAGTTTACGTGGCCGCGCTGAGAATGGCAAGGTGGTTTGTCCGGCAGTAAGCGCCCCCGGCAGGCTGCTAAGGATCCGTCCTCAAGGTGCCATAGCATGGGTTTACGCGCCGGTGAACCTATCCTACTGGGCGTAGGGTGTATACGTACAAAGAAAGATCAATACAGGAAGATAGCATGTTTCATCTTAAAGTACTACAGAGTTATATTACATCAATTGTTGCTGCGGTTCTAACTTAAGATAAAATCGTCTTGGTCATGAACTCGCAGCGGCAATGAGAAATGGGGTACCTAGTCTCAGCGATGGCCCTCCACCCTCCTGACTCTGTCGACGCGGCTAATGATGGGCTCGATACGCTCTTCGAGCGCCGCGAGGTCCACATCCTCCAGCAAACTCTCCAGCGTGTCGGCAAAGTTGACGTTGGGGTTCCAGTACGCCACCTTGGTGAGGACCTTGGTCAGGGCACCCCGGCAGAGCTTCTGGGCCTCGTCGGCCAGAGAGGTCGCTCGGTTGGAATGGAGCTGCTCCAGGGCGTCGAGGACGCCCTCGAAGAACAGGGTCAGCCTGGAGTTGGGGCTCACGTTCGGCTCCTGGGAGTACCTGACATTCGGCATCCCCATGGCAGCCAGCTTCGTGGTGATCTTGCCGGCGACGTCGACGAGGCGACTGATCCAGAGGTTTACGCCCTTCGCGTACTCCTCGTGCTCGGCAGCGTCATTCCTCCGCAGCTGCTTCTTGTCCTCCAGGGCCTTGTTCAGGGTCTCCTCACGAGCCCCGGCCCCCGAAAGCTTCCCCTGCAAGCCGTCCAGCTTCAACTTCAGATCGTTGATGGAGTCATTGGCCTCGGAGAGTAGCTTGGCCTTGTCGGAGATGGTGACCTGCGCATCCGCAAGAGTGCGGCTGGCCGCGTCCCTCTCCTCCGTCAGCGTCGAGACTCTCTTCTTCAGCTCCTTCTGCTCCAGCTCCAGCTCCTTCACCTTGCTGGCATGGACTAGGGCCTGAGCATCGAGTGCCTCCTTGTGCCTCTGCTCCAGCTCTTGGGTCCGCTGCGCGATGAGCTTCTCGACCTCCTCATCCTTGCGACGGAGTGTGGCGGCGAGCGCCTCCTCACGGGTGGCAAGGTCCTCCTCCTGGGAGTTCAGCAGAGCCTGGTGCTATTGCTGAGTGGCCTCGTCCTTGGTGGCCTGTTCCTTCGCCACCTCCCGGGCCTTCTTGACGTCAGCCTGCTTCAGGATGAGCTCCCGTTTGCGCTCAGCCAGCTCGTCCTGGGCGGCCTTCAGTTCTTCCTGAGCCTCTCGGAACTAGGCCTGCGTCTGAGGGACGCGCTCCTTAAGATGCTCCTCCGCCTTGTCCGCTGCCGCCATCCTTGATTTCGCCTTGTCTAGGCGGGCACGGTGGAGCGCCTGGAGCTTCTGGAAGTTGACGCTCATGGCCCGAAGAAGCTACTCCTCTTGGGATCCGCCATCGGCGGCGCTCGGTTCATCAACAACCTGAAGCCCGGCGGTGGCGAGCGCCTCGTCGTCGAACACTTCCCCCTCGGTTGGTGCCCTGGTGCTCGCCGTCCCTGGGAGATGGACGAACAGGTCGTCGCCCACCTTCAAGTACTTGCCCGGGCTAGGGGCTGTAGGGGAGGAAGGTTGGTCGTCAGCCACCCCCTCCCCAGCAGGCTCCTTGACGGCCTCTTCGGCAGTGGCCTTGCCGGTCTCCCCGGCAGGCCCTTTGGCGGCCTCCTCCTTGGCAGAAATCTTGTCGGCCTAGGCCTCGGCGTCCTTGGCGACCTCCTCGATGATGGTATCAATATCCTCCTGATCCGCCGAGGGAGGGTCTGGATACCAAGAAGGAGAATGAGACGGGACCAAAATCAAGGTTCAAGAAGAAGAAACAGAAAAGACAGGGACGGGAGGCAGGCCACGTACCCGCGCCAAGCTGGGAAGAAGTGGTTCCCTCCCCGCCAACGTTCGTTGGCGGGATGGAGCCACTGCCGCCCAAGTTCACCTCCTCCTCCTCCTCTGTGCGTGTGGGCTCGGTGCTTGGTGCCCTTGTCGGGGACGCCCCTCTGGGCGGCGTGGTTGACGGGGGCGGCGTGTTGGGGTGGACCTCAGTGGCTCCTCCTGCTGCCGCTCTCCTCCTGCGAACCCGGCAAGATCAGCACCAAGGGATCATGCCCCAACACACACCGGCGGGAAGTGAGTAGTGAACTCACGCTGGGGGATGAAGTGAGGGCTGCGTCAGGGGCTGTCGTCCGGGTTGATCACCACCAGCTTCAGCGTGCGGAGAGTGCTCGCCGAGGGCTTGTCGCCCGTCGAGGCCCTGGCCCTCTTCGCCACCCTCTAGGCCAACGTCTTCGTGTCCCTGTGAGGATAACATCAAGTTAAAGGAAGATAGCACAGGCGTGGGGTCAGGAGATGATGGAGGGCGAAGTGCTTACTCGTCCTCCTCCTCCTCTTCCACTAGCCTCCTTTTCCTGTTCGGGCTAAAGGACCCGAGGTCAAAATTAACCTCCAAGGTGCCATCCGAAGGAGGAGGAGAAGGGGATGGGGTCCGGCGCCGCTTGGATGAGGAGGAAGCGGCCGCCTTTTTCTTCGCTACCGCGGTTTTCACCGCCTTCTTCGCTGCTGTGGCCTTCATCGCCGCGGCTCTCATCTGGCGCACGGACTGCTCCTGGACCTGTTGCCGCTGCGCGGTCCTGCCGGGCTGGACCGGCTCACCGGAGCTGGCCCACCACAGGACGCGCCTCTTCCCTGTGGCCGAGGGGTCGACAGCCTTGGCCTCTTCTTCGGCTGACTCCTCGAGCACGTCCTCAATGAGGGGGGCACCATTGCCGGTGCTGCTGGCCTCCCTAGCAGACTCCACCCATCTGGCAAGCTCTTTCTCCTCCGTGGTCGCGTCGGCCTTGTCCTCCATAGTGCCGGTGCTGCCAGCCTCCTTGGCGAGCGCCGCATCCACCGCCCTCGTGGCAATGTAGTCCAGCTCCTCCTTGGTGGTGTTGCGGATGAGCAGCGGCTCATCACGGACATAATTCTCCGACAAGTTGTCAAAGAACGCCTGCACCTCCTCCGCTTCCGGCTCGACCCAGAGCGGATCGAGGCCGTGTGCGTTGAAGTCCGGCATCATGGCAATGATGGCGGTCTGGCGAGAGTTGTTGCTCAACGGGACCACACCCGTCGGCAACCCAAACAGAGACGCCTTGATGGCCTTGCCGGCCTTCTCGGCTCTGCCGGTCCTCTCAGCCCTGACGTCGTCACTCACCTTGAGCTGGAAGAGACTCTCGCAAAAGTGAGCATGCCCCATCACCGTGAAGTTGTGCTTCAAGCCAGGGCAGAGCCTCATGACGTCGGCCGCGTTCCTGTAGTCCCAAGCCGGCCTCCCCTTGTTGTGCAGTCGGGCAATCCGGCGGTGGAAGAAATCAGCGCCAATCATTTTGAGGGTGAGCCCGGCCATGGTGAGGCAGTTGACCCTGGTGGTGGCGACCAGTCCTTGCGGCAGACCGGCGGACTCCGGTGAACCTGGAAAAACTCCCGTGGATCCTCCTCCTCGATCCAGCACCACCGGCCCCGCCACTCGTCCCACCTCTCCTTCTGGGCACCCTCCGGGTACGTGCCCTTCTCCTGAGACCTCGGGATCAAGGTGATGCAGCCGGAGATGGCGCCCCATGGCTGAATGCGAGGGTAGAAGTAGTGGCGGAAGAGCGCCATGCTGGGGAGCACTCCGGCGAAACCCTAGGAGAGATGGGCGAACACTACAAAAAAAGACACATCCGTGACATTTTGGGCCGAACAATTTTTTTTTCTGTCATACATATGACACTTCTATGACGATAATTGTGACAAAACCCGGTATCATCATAGATGTGGCGGGCTCCTACTTCTATGACAAAAAATCATGACAGAAAATGGGCTTTTCGTCCTGGGCGGGCCGGAGACACAGCTGCATGACATTCTTTGGGCCGTCCATGACGGAAAAAACCGTGGTAGAAGCGAGGGGGAGGAAAATTTCGGGGAGTTCCCGGTTACGGTGGGAGGTCGGGGGCCGAGCGATGCGCGTTTCTCTCATACACGTACGCGCGTGTGTGCGAGGCGTTGGCTCTAACTGAACCCGAGTGAGGCGTTGGGCTATAACTGAACCCGAGCGATTGCACTGCAGGCTACGCGTTACTGAACCCGATCGAGCGATTCCTTCGCTGCTGCTGCTAACTGAAGCCGATCGATTG
>NC_057799.1:334343367-334520877 GCF_018294505.1 Triticum aestivum
GGTGGTTGAACAGTAACCGGTGGAGTAGCGCGCGGTGGAGGCTGGATGAACAGGAGCCCGTGGAGGCTGGAGGAGGTCGACGGTGGAGATGAACAGTATCCTGTGGAGTCCCATTTTGCGGTACGCCACACCCCTCCCGATGAACAGGACCCCCATTTCGACCGTAGGAGGTCCGTTTCGTCCGTTTTGCGGTACGCCACACCCCTCCCGATCAACAGGACCCCCGTTTTGACCGTAGGAGGTCTATTTCGTCCGTTTTGCGGTACGCCACACCCCTCCCGATCAACAGGACCCCCGTTTCGACTGTAGGAGGTCCGTTTCCTCCGTTTTGCGGTACGCCAGATCCCTCCCGATCAACAGGACCCCGTTCCGAACGTAGGAGGTCCATTTCCTCCATTGTGCGGTATGCCAGGCCTCGTTTCCATCGCCTGTTCCGTCCAAGCCCTCCCGATGAACACGACCATGCATTCTGTTCCGACACAGCCGGTTGGCTCCCACGCGTTCCGTTGCCTCCCGATGAACACGACGCATTCCGTTGCCTCCCCATGAACACGACGACGACGCTGTTTCTCCGTTTTGACCCAGCCATGTACACGAGCCCTGGCCGTACGTATGCGCGAGTAGGCGTCCGAGACCCCGCCCGTATGTACACATACGTGGCCGTATTTTCTTTCTTGCACCCTGGCCGCTGTACGTACGTGTACATGCTACGTGCGCGCCTCTACTACGACACGTGCGCGCCTCTACATCCACCAGTATATATGTACGTACACGTTCGCGACCAGAATGACAACGCTACGTACGCTTCGACTAGGTGGGTCCCGACTGTCAGGCACTTCCTTGCCTGCGAAGATGTAGCTGGTGGGTCCCAGCAGTCAGGGGGGCGAATCGTTTTTTTCCCGGACGCACTTCCTTGCGTGCGAAGATGTAGCTGGTGGGTCCCAGCAGTCAGGGGAAACGTTTTTTTCGCGAAATATAGTGGCCCGTCCGGTGGGTCCCAGTTGTCAGGTGGAGGAATCATTATTTTCTACGTAATAAGGAGGCACTTCCTTGCTGCGGCCGTGGACCCAGCTGTCAGCCTCTTCACGTACAGTCCACGTCCAATGGAAGTCGTTCCTTGACCACGTTGACCACGCCGCGCCGAGAGCACCAGGGCGGTGGACGACGGCGAGGCCTAGGAAGGGGACGACGGGGAGCCGGGGAAGACGCGGTAGTGGAAGCCCGCGCGGAGAGGAGTACGATGGTTCACTGGTTCGGCTGCGGTGTGAGGCTGCCGTCGCCGCAGGGCCTAGCCAGCGGTGGGAATAGTAGGGGCAGTGAGGCCTCCGCGGCAGCACAGCCGGCCACGGGAGGCAGGAGCATGCGGCACGACCGGCGCTGCTTTGGGCGGCTGGAGCAAGAAGACCAGAGGTTGAAGAAGCACTACGGCCGTTGGATGGACATCGTACGGTCACTGGAGCTAGAATCGTTCATATTGACTAAAGTTGACAAAGGCCCCCGTCCCAGTCAACTTAGTAGGCCCACAAGTCAGCCTCCCACCATGGTGGGTCCCAGCTAGCAGGGGGAGTATTCATTGTTTTGTGCGTAATAAGGAGGCACTTCCGGTGGGTCCGAGCTGACAGCGGGGGGAACATTTTTTTTCGGGAAATACGCTGGCCCGTGCGGTGGGTCCCAGCAGTCAGGGGGGAAACTTTTTTTCACGAAATAAGGTGGCCCGTCCGGTGGGTCACTGCTGTCAGGTGGAGGAATAATTATTTTGCGCGTAATAAGGAGGCACTTCCTTGCGGCCGCCTGGACCCAGCTGTCAGCCTCTCCACGTACAGTACTCTTCCGATGGAAGTCGGTCATTGACCACACCGCGCCGAGAGCACCAGGGCGGTGGTCTGGACGACGGCGAGGCCTAGGAAGGGGACGACGCGGAGCCAGGGAAGACGCAGCAGTGGAAGCCCGCGCGGAGAGGAGTACGAGGGTTCACTGGTTCGGCTGCGGTGTGAGGCTGCCGTCGCCGCAGAAAAATAGGGGTGTTGGTGAGTAGAGGGATGGCCTGGCCAGCGGTGGGAGTAGTACGGGGCGGTGAGGCCTCCGCGGCATCACAGCCGGCCACGGGAGGCAGGAGCACGCGACACGACCGGCGCTGCTTTGGGCGGCTGGAGCAAGAAGACCAGAGGTTGAAGAAGCACTATGGCCGTTGGATGGACATCGTACGATCACTGCAGCTAGAATCGTTTATATTGACTAAGTTGACAAAGCCCTTGGTACGCATCAACTTAGTAGGCCCACAGCTCGGATTTGGCAGAGAACATATAGCCCATTTGCGATTTGTAAGAATGTACATCCCATTTTTTTAATTCTAATGGAATTTACTACAGCCCATTTACAGTTTGTTAAAAGTACAACCCAACTTCTAGCTAGGACAACGATTAATAATTTCAAACAACCGCTCAAAACAGAATTAAAAAAAATTCCCACATTTTGATGGGATCCGAAATATTTTTATCCAAAATTTCTAGTCAGGTTAAATATAATTTCAAAATAAAGTTGTATTACGTTAAAATCCAACGAAATATTGCGCGCGCAACAAGTAATAAAATTAAAATGTTCAAATTCCAAAAATAATATATTTTTCAAACTAATTACGTGTTTGGTGCATAGTAGCTGTCCAGTTATAATAATTACATCCCATTTATTATTTCTTAAAGTCCATTTTCTTGTTAAGCCTAATGCATACCTCCTAGGAAAGTTTGCAGCCCAGCGGGGCGGAGAATAACAAGTTGACCCGGATATTGTGTACAACTGTTGGCCCAGTTGCATTGCTGATGTTGAAAAAAGGCCTGTGTAGTACAGTACAACCTAACATGGTTACTCAGCCCACATTCAGCGACGCCGGAAAGGCCCAAACAAGGCTTCTGTACAACTTTTTGAAGACACTAAGCTCAATTAATAACTTAAGAAAAAAGTTAGATTACAGTGGAACCTAATTAAAAGCTGTCACGAGCAAATAAATAATTCAACGGGTCCCACTTGTGCGTGTGCGCGTGTGTGTGCGTGTGTGTGTGTGAGAGAGAGAGATAGAGAGAGAGACCCATCGGTCGATGCTCGTAAATACATCTTTCAGCCATATGCATTGCTGATGCTCAGTAAAAACTTATATAGTTGACACAATCATATAGAACATCATAGCACACTGAACTTGCATACAAAAATTTCACGCAGGCGGCACAATCAGGATGGAAGCAGTGGATCGCTACGGGAAGGGCTATGTTGAAATCAACGAAGTCGTACATAACGGTTCATCGTCTTTATCAATGACGGGGAAATATCTTGAATGTTGTGCAAAGAAAACAGACAGACAACACAATAAGTTATGCTAGCACATTAAGTTGACGTACAACCCTTTCTAAAAAAAGTTCAGGTACAAAATTAGAACAGGTCACAATCAAATGTACTGGCATATCAGTGCTTCACACCCATAGCTCGAGTTTAACTAGTATCTGACAAGATTCAGTTGTTACCTCAAATTAGAGCACATCCAGGCAGCCAGCCCTGCCTCTTCTCCCAAAGAAGCAGTGGCCTTCGCCGCGCGATGGAGTAGGCCCTGTGCCATCCATCGTTCCGAGCAACACGGGGAAAGTCTGACGTTGACTCCTGTAATGGACGTCGTCGACGGACCCTGGCACCAGCGGCGGCAGCAGGACTTCGATTGATGGATTGACCACTTCTTCGACATGCACGAACACTCGATATAGGTACGTCCCTAACATGGTCCGCGGCGGCCTTGGTGGCGACGAATAGTACAACCCCGGTTCCTGCACCGGTATCTCAACACCAATCACCTTCGGTATGGTGGATGGCTTCTTCATCCATGCCATAACCGTCAGAGCCCAGCTGTCTGGAGGAACAAACATACTTACGAGCTCACCTCCAAGGTCGTTGATAAGCTCGTTCATGGACTCGCTGTTCCAAGCACGTCAAGGCATGCCGTGGAAGGTAAGCTTTGTTAAAAAACTCAAGCTCAGAGGGCACCGAGCCCCATCCTGGGTGCCACCGATCAAAGCTCACCAGCGCGCCATCGCAGAACAAACGCCAGGAAGATTCGAACACACGACTGTAGTCGAAAGTTGTCCGGAACCTGATGAAGAAATCAGCCGGTGGTGGACAGACTTCGACGAGCAAGTCACTTATTTGGATGCCGTGCGCAATGCCAAGAGCTTTGACAAGGTCGTCCGGCGAGACGGGAGGCCGGTCGCCGTTGATGGTTACCATCAGCACTTTGCCGGCAAACTGGTCGTCAAGCGCCGCCATGCCACTGTTGAGCGACAGCACGCAGCGACCGAAGGCAGGACGGACCTCAGGATCCCCGGCTCGGAGATCCACGTTGACCGTCGACATGATAGTGCGCTTGAGTACAGGGAGTACAAGAGGGGGATTTGGGGGAACTGGAGTAGGAATCGAGATTCCAGAGGTGGGGGAGGGGCGGGAGACTGGGGATGAAAAGGTAGCATGAATTTCGAGCACGCGCCAATATGCTCTCGGCGCGCAAGCGCAGGAAAACAGCGGTGGCACCCACATGTCGGCCTAAGAGTCCTTATTCTTTCTAGCCCGGCCTTTTTTTTAGGATCTTTTGAGAGCCCGGCCTGAGAGTCATAATTGACCTGTTTGGCATTGCATTACTACTCGGCCCATATTCAACGACACCTCACTGGCCCAAACAAGTGTACATCATCGAAAAGACACTGAGCTCAAATTATATAACTTGAAAAAAGGAGATATACTCTAAACACTGGAGAATGGTGACGCCCTCATTTAGCCCACCAGTAGTTTGAGACAATAAACAGTTCGAAACAACGATATATACAACATTCAAACACTGACTAGTGACTACTACTGACATAAACAACAAGACATGATAGTTCATAAGAAGTCTTGCTACACCACCAAAACGCACCCATCTGCAGCGCTCAGACTCTCGTGATCCAGACGAGAATGACATTCTAAACAGAAGCAACTATTACATAGTAAGAGTGACATAGACGAGGATGACCAAATGACAAGGAATATGCATAACAAAAGAAAGAACTACCCATCCAGAACCAGCAGAAAAGACAACAAAGTCATTCGAACAGATGATCCAACACCATCATAATTTGCAGCCCCGCTTCAGCGACCAGTGATCCGGAGACACCAGTACTCCACCCTTTCGATGCAACATCCCAATTACCTATCAACCTGAAGGCTTGAACCACATCACTGCCTGTCGTAATTGAGACATCCAAGGACCAAAGTTAATCCGGATGCCTTTGTCATTCTCACCTTCTTTTGGCTGCAGGCTGTATCGTTGACAATCAGGGGAGTTTGCTCCCGAACTCCTAGGGCTCGCCGTGTAGACACAATTTTCCATAGCAAACAGAGCCTCTCTGCCATCAAGGTCCTTGCCAACGGTGATCTCCTGGTTAATCGGATAATTGAGTCCGAGAAACAGAGACTGTGAACCAAGGCTGCTTACCCGCCTCCAACTAAAAAATCCTAAAGGCCCCAACAAGATAGTATCCTGCTCATAGACGTAATACCCACTGTCCGGATACTCATGTATTACACGGTGCTTGTATACAGTGGGGTTTTTGCAATATAACTTTTCCGGCTCATGTGTCCGAATGATCATCAGTCTTTTGCCGTCGTCTGATCGAGCGAGGAACCAGTTGTGCTTCCCTGTTTTTGGCAAAGGTGGTGTGATTACAAAGGGCAGTAACTGTAGCGACACTGCATCATGTAAAAAAGGACAGGCATTGTTAATGTAAGATCAGCATTGTTCAGAGTATGAGTAGGATAATGCAAGAAACAGCATTGATATGTCCCTGTTGGAACTGGGAGGAAAATACAGGGAAATGTATATTGGGTTCGAAAATATAGAAGTGCCATGCATGGTTATACTCATGTTATCTCGCAATCGATTCTTCATAGGAAACTACCATGTCATGCATGTTATGTACTCCCTCCGTTCCCAAATATTTGTC
The DNA here is from genome assembly GCF_018294505.1 of Triticum aestivum. Taxonomy (NCBI): domain Eukaryota; kingdom Viridiplantae; phylum Streptophyta; class Magnoliopsida; order Poales; family Poaceae; genus Triticum; species Triticum aestivum. Next base: position 334,349,379 of record NC_057799.1, read on the forward strand.
TTTCTAGGCATTTCAAATAGACACAACATACGGATGTATGTAGACATATTTTAGAGTGTAGATTCACTCATTTTGCTCCGTATGTAGTCACTTGTTAAAATCTCTAGAAAAACAAATATTTGGGAACGGAGGGAGTAATCATGTTCTGTCCTCACAAACAAATTCTTGAAGGTAACTAACAGACCATGCATTGTTATATAGTCGTGTTTTGTGGGCAAAAATTTTGTGAGGATATTATTCTAGCCATTGATTGCTGAAGGGCGAATATAAGTATGTACACATGGTAAGCATTGCATGATTTCACTACTTCCAAATATAGAGTTCTCCATATGCACATTTACTTCCCTAATGTATGGTTAGATGAAACCAACAGTGTGGTGCATGTTTCTACATCATGAAAATGAGGAAACTAACATGGCCATTGATACACACTCATATTTAGTAGTAGTATATAGATTACTTTAAAATAAGGATAATATCCATATATTCCTAACCGTTTGATTATTCAGGGTACAAATTGGCTGTAATGACATGGTCACAATCGCATGAATTAACTCATTCCAAATATAGCTGATTTACGGCGTCTCTAATACATTGCCATAGTTCTACTCAAATTCTGCTCAAACAGGGATATGCCAATCATCACAAAAAGTTCAAACAGTGTCATGGCGTCATCATTAACATGAGATGGAAACAACATACACGTGCCGTCCCAGCAATACGTGGTGCCATCTGCTTTGTCGATCGCGTAGATGATGCCATTGTGTTCAATAGCATCACAGAAGTGTGTATCAGCTTTGACGATGATCCACTGCGAGCCGAGTTGTCTCCAGCTAAAGAAGGCACTGGCGTAAACATAGGCGAGTCCGCGGTCGAACAAGGCAATTAGCTTGAAGTCTGCGTAATTCACATGTTGTGTGGGCACTTGGCAGATTACAATGTTCTGCAAAACAAGGTCCGTCCAACTGACGTAGTAATCTAGATGACTTGGACCGCGATGTTAATACTCTATATAATCCAACGGAGGAAGGATAATCTCATGGGAGGTCTGGAAGTTCACGAGCACCAACTTTTTACCGTCTTCTCTGAAGGCAGCCATCCAGTGGGAGTTCATGCCGACCTAGTACATACCTGCCAAGAAGTTTCGGGCGATGGTGATTGGATCAATGTCGAGGGAAATGATGTACGGCGACCCACTACATACTTGCAAAGAAGTTTCGGCTAATGGAGATCGGATTGAAATCGAGGGGCATCATGCACGCCTCCGTATCATGGTGAGCCAATCTCGCAAGACCAGATAGCAGCAAGCAAGGTGTCTTGAAAAGCTTAGGCCTCGCTTCGACGATGGTCGTGTGCATGTCCCTCGAGCATGCAGCCAGCCGCAGGGTGCTCAACATATCCATTCACGAACAACAGAGGTCGAGGATGTCACTGGGGAGATTGCTCCAATCGCGGCTCATATGGATGTTGCGCGGTTCGCGTTCGGCCATGGTGGAGTTTGGAAGGGGGCTTGATTTACGGGGGAGAAGGATGTCGGTGCTGGAGCGGCTAGCGAGGGAATAGTGGTACTGGGGGAGGCGAGTGAGGCGACGGTACACGGGGGCACAGTGAGATGGAAATGGAGAAGGAGATGGAGATGGAGTGGTGCTATGGGAGCGGAGAGGGAGACGAGGCGAGGCGCCAATGTGCTGTACAGCGGTGGTGACAGACTGCACAGTGCACATGGTGAGGCTGACTTTGGTAACCCGAACACGCCGCCTGGACTAGTGTCAGGCGCAGGGTGTTGTCACTTCACTGTGAGGACCGGATGAATAGTATTTTGACCATCAAGTGTACCACAGTTGTACTACTACTACTAGTAGTAGGAACATGAGTACTCCAGTATTGTATAGCGGAAATAGGTCTCCCGTGCTAGCATGCCTGTTCACTTCATCGTTCAGGTATCATCCATATTGCGAGCAGAACCAAATTCTCGTGCATGCCCAATCAACGCCCTACCGCGATGCATGCAGTGGTCATTCTGGTGCATCAAGGACGGCATGCAGATCGTTCCACACTTGAGAAGAGGAAAAATGGAAAGGTAGAACGCGGCAGCAAAGGAAGAGAACGCTGGCTAACGAGGCTGGGAGGGGATCGAGCAGGAAGTTAATGCTCCACGCCTAAAGGTTTTGGGAAAACCTGATTTTCATAAGGTGACTTATACTCACCTAAACGGAGGGAGTATTCCTTAACCACAGAATGTTGTGTCTCCCACTCACGCGCTCAAAAAAAAAACAACGACACATTTTTTATCTGTTTGCATAGGTCCCACCTATTAGGAAGGATGGGAACGTACACGAACAGGTACGACTCATCAGTCTACCCGCATAGCCTTTTCGTTTAGTCTACCTAGCCGTCTAATCAACTGCCTGCACACCACTTCTCCCATTTACTTCTCCATCGGGAACCGATTCTCCTCGGCTTCTTCACCACCCCTTCGTCTTCATTTGCATCCAAACCCCACTGCGTTCACATTGTTTTAACCTCTTTAAATAATCATCTACTACTTCAGTTAGACTAGCCATCTAATCCTAATTCTCCAAACCATAGACCTCCGTTCCAGCGGTTCCAAATGGCGAAAGAGATCGAGATGCAGGTTTTTAGCGTCCAACATGTCCTCGTCGAAGGCTCGATGCGCATAGTTGCCACTGTCACCGTCCACCCAAGGGTTGTTCGGCAGTGGATCAACAATGTATCCAACTCCCTCGAAAAGGTAGAGACGAGGGTCATCGGTCTCGACGCAGAGTACACGGAGCATGCCCCTGGGAAGATCCAGCGCGCCGCCGTCCTTCAGCTGTGCCTCGAAGTTGATGTTTTGGTGTACCACATCATACACTCGCCCTCCATACCAGGTGAGCTTCACGATTTCTTGTCTCGGGAGGACGTATACTTCTGTGGGGCAGCCATCGAAGGGGACAAACAGAAGCTGGAGCCGTACAACCTTGATTTGAAAAGCATCGCTGACCTACAAACCAGAATCAAAATTCCTGTAGAAGATTGTGATAAACAGACACCATCCCTATTCGACGTAGCAAATTTTGTGCTCGGTACAAATCTTCAGAAGGGTGACGATACGGTGGCATTAAGGTCGTCTGGATGGGAGAATTATCCCTTGACGTACGAGCGGATAAAATATGCTGCCCTCGATGCCCGTGTGAGTTTCGAGATAGCTGCAAGGTCCAAAGAGCTTGTTGCGAAGCCGTCTCCCACAGAGAATGAGAACAAGAAGAAGAAGAAGAAGAAGAAGAAGAAGAAGAAGAAGAAGAAAAGGCTGCACCAGCAGGAGGGCATTATGGATGGATGAACTATTTCCTCTCTTGTAAAAAAAATTATTCCCTCTCGGTGTATATTGATAAAGATGGACTATTTCGATGGTGTGCATGTCTTTGGAACAGAGTAGTAGCGTGGGTCCGCTTGACTATAAGGAACTATTTATCCGCACATATAGCTTTCTCTGCTACTCCATCCAGTGATCGGTATGCAGTGCATGTGTCCGTAGACATGACAGCTTGTCCATGGAAGTTCAACTACGGTGACCATCACGTTTCATCTCGCGATTCCCACGACGCCTCTCCAACCCACGGCACCACGCCCCCCGACGTGCGCCTCACCCCTCTCGGCCGCACCGCCCCTCTGCCTTTGTGTGCATGACATGTGGGCCACCTAAAATGCGGTGACCATCAAATTTCTACCACAGCCACCCGCGATTCCCACGATGCCGCTCGAACCCATGAAACCACACGTCCCCCGACCTGCGGCTCACCCCTCTTGGCCCCACTGCCCCTCTGCCTACGGGAGCATTACATGTGGACCAGTCACCTATCGGGTCCACATGTTATTGACTCAAAGGTAGGTGTAGTAAGGCGCTGAAGCTCAGTCCCGACGGCCCTGAGAGGGAAATGTAACTCCTGCACCAGGGTTTGTGGTGCTCCCGCAGCACGAACTCGTGCCAAACTCGAGATTTTTTTTCTTTACTATACATGCACGCAACGATTTAATGGACATTGTAATCTCAACATGTGATGGGGAGCTCTAAATTTGAATTTGAAACTTATAAAATGAAAAGATTCAAAACAAATAAACTGGGAGAGAGGGAGTATATCGTAGGATGTGTCCCATACAAAATAAGTCCCCTGGTTTGTCACCGCGAAGATGCGGTTAGAAAGGAGCACAACGTCTTCCTACTCGTACGGCAACAAATCGGCCGCAGACAGCATGGTCCACCTTTGATCGCCATGTGCAAGGTTCGTGCTATCTTATTCAATCTCACCGTCGTTCCATCGTACCAATTCATGCGGTGGCCCGTTGCATGGCTGATCCCAATGTTGGACAAAGGTTCTACGGGAATGGTGTCACCATTGTAAATGTTGTGCAAATTGATGTTGGTACCCTCCCGTACATATGCAAGCCAATCTCCACTCGCACCGATCCTAACCTGTGAAACAGTGGGCAGGGGGAGAATTAGGAAATGGACACGGAAGTAGTCTTTAGAATGCATTTACTACGTGATCAAACTCATCTTACCTGCTCATCGGAGGAAATCCGAGTGCCCCTCAACATCGGCATCCCAAGGGGCGTCAACTTGCAACTACGGCCACGCCGCGCTGGAGAGACCCCCAAGGAAACATCCTCGTGCGTTCCACGGAACATCAAGATGCATTTGTATGAGTAGTTTATCTTGTGAGAGAAAAGGATGAATGAGGGAAGGCCTCTAGAGATAGGGATGGACACTACTACTACCAATGTGCTGGCCCGTGCGTTGCAATGGATCCAAAGTAGTAGAATAATACTTGTTCATGTGCTTGAAATATAAACACTCTAGTTTTGATATACATGTGTCAGCAGACATGACAGCTTGTCCATGGAAGTCGAACCACGGCGACCATCACTTTTCTTGTTTCTACCACTGCCACACCCACACGCGATTCCCACGACGCCGCTCCAACCCACGACACGACGTCCCCCGACGTGGACATGGATCCTCTGACGTGGCTATCACTGCCTTGCCCTGCCTTTCCTTCGCTGACAGGTGGGACCCACGCTTATGGGTCCCACATGTCAGTGACAGAATGGTAGGATTGTTCGCGTCAGGGGATCCTCATCCCCCCGACGTGCCCCTCATCCCTCTCGGCCCCACCGCTCCTCTGCCTTTGTGTGCATGACATGCGGGCCAGCTGAACTACGGCGACCATCAACTTTCTACCACAGACACACCCGATTGGACGCAGTTTGCCTGCTCCACTGCTGTGCTCCGATCCGTACTCCCGCACCATCAAATTTTCATCCAGCGGCTGTGACACATTTCGTCCCGGGCATCAATCCTCAGCTGGAGTACTTATGTACTACAGGTAGTACCCGCCGGTGTGGCCATCTACGCCTCGTAATGCCCCGACGCCCAGCTGTGGCACCCTCGCCATGGCCACGCCACCACCGTCCGGTTCATCTCGAACGAGTGAGTCGTGAACCATGCCACCACCATGAGAATGACATGTGGGCCAGCCGCATTTAAGGTCCGCATGTCATTGACTCATAGGCCGGGCACTAAGCCACTAAAGTTCGGTCTCGTGGCCCCCGAGAGGGAAATGTAACTCCTGCGGCAGGCCTTGTGGTGCTCCCGCAGTACGAGCTCGTGCCAAAACTGGAATTTGTTTCTTACTACTACCAACTAGTACTAGTAAGGTACACGTGCATTGCACGCATGAGATTCTGGTGGTTTGTGCATTATGCTTCTACATGTGGAGCTTTCTGGATTCTAACATGTGGCAAAATCTGGTGGAATGTAAGGTTAGGCAAGTTTGATTAACTTAGGTGAGTGTTTGGTTCAAGCCACACCTTAGGCAAGCCACACTAAGGCCCCACATGACATACACACAAAAAATGTGGCAAGATTCCCTTAGGCTTGCCAACTTGTGGCTCTCATTTTGAAGAACTAATAACTTTGCCTAAGCTTAGTTGTGGCAAAGTTAGTCATGAATTAAGTTCAACCATGGAGTCTTCTAGATTATACATGTGGCAGAATCTGGTGGATGATATCCAACGGCCAGTAGTGCTCGGATTTACCATCTTTGTACCGTCGGATTGGCTTCATCCAACGACCAACTTTCAAAGTTTTTCACACACTATATAGGGGGTATAGATATAGATGTGCCGGTCCGTTGCAATGGATCCAAAGTATATCTATTTAGTGGAGTGCACTCTAAACACATTATCTATTTATTTTTCCCTAACCTTCCGTAGCCATGCAACCAAGCCACATAAGCTTCATGGGTGCCCCCCGCATCATATTATTCATACTACGTTGATTGAAAAAACATAAATCACCCAAAACAAGATCTTCCCATTTTTTGTTCCTACGATGTTGTGCCGTGCACGTACCTACTAGTTGTATAGTGGTAGTACTAGTAATATAGTATTAGGAGTACAAACTTGGTACTAGTAGGAGTAGTACTAGTACGGAATGCTCCTACTCTATCAACGAGCCCCGTCTGACACCAAATTTCTTGGCTTCCGTGCTACAGCTAGATCTTCCCCTCGTTTCTGTTTTCCAACCCGGCGGCGGGCGGGGTGTCAGTTTGCTCAACGGCGGTCCCACATGAAAGTGAAAATGCTAGGCAACACGCCTTCCCTAAGCTATGTGTTGTGCCGGACGTGCCGTGTTGTACTCCCGATTCCCGGGCGTGTGGGGGTGCGGCGCGAACGCGGCATGCCTTTTCCTTTTACCAGCAATGTGTCCGTGCGTTGCGACGGATCCAAAGTAGTAGAATAGTAGTATTTGTTCACAAACTTGAAAGAAATCACTATTGTTGTGATATACTCCTAATATATTACTCCCTCCGTACCTAAATATTTGTCTTTTTTGAGATTTCAAATGGACTATCACATACGGATTATATAGACATATTCTAGTGTTTCTAGCAAGATGCCCACGCGTTGCACGAAGTTGATGGAAAAGGTAAGCACAACTTATAAATTGATGGATGGAGTACTAGTTACAGTGATGCATATAATTAAGCAAAGGGATCACACATGTCGGTATTGACTGGAACGAGAATGCAACAACACAATAAGAATTAAGGCCACGATGATGCGATCGCAGTGGTGGTTACAGAAGGCAAGAAGAAAGATGGATCCACGAACGTACGACCTCCTCCTCCTCAACTTAGTGCGCCGGGCCACCGACCGGCGGCTAAGGAGCGGCGGCTTTTATGGCGAGGTCGAGGTGCTTCTCAGCAAAGGCATCCAAGGCTTCCAGCCGGTTGAGGAAGGCCAATATCGTAGCGTCCTCACTGGCCTTGTAGATACCTATGTACACGATTTGCTCATACACGTGGATGTGTAGGTCGACGAATTCTTGCAGGGCGAGGCGCCTCGCGGCGAGCGCGACCTCCAGGTGGACATTCTTCGTGGCGTCGGCGGGCAGTCGCAGGGTCACCAGTGCTTGAAAGAGGCTCCGGCCATGGAGGCCGATTAGGGTGGCAGGCAATGAGGAGCCCGGGCGCGCGGGCTGGAGGAGTACGGCGATGTCGTCCGCGAGCTTCTTGAGGACGGTGAACTTGTTGCTGGTGGCAACGATCATCCGGTCCAACTGAGAGTCGTAGTTGGCGTCGACGGCGGCCATCCACCAGCCGGTCTCCAACACCGTCTGGAGACGATCCTCAGCGCCATGCCGCAGGCCGGCGTCGTGGACCATCTGGCGCAGCCGCTGGCCGCTCACGCGCATCGCCGCCATGGGTCTGGAGTGAGCTCTTTTGCGCTTAGTGTAGGTGCTTAGGCAAATGCTTAGGTGCGTACGATGTGGTAGATGCATTGGAATGGAGGGGCGCCTTTATATGAGGGCAATGAGGGCAAACTGCGTTGCATTCACATCGTGCAACCTCTTTTCCCGGACCTCCTCCCATTACTTCCCTCATGCATTAATTGAAGGAGGATGCGTTGGCCGTTCAACATATCGGGAACCGCTACTCCCTCCCTCGTCTGCATTAAAGCCGTATCGGGAAATGCGCCGCCCGCTGTCAAATCGAATACTCCCTCCATCTAGGTGAGTATTAAGTCATCTTACGAAAACCAAATAGTAAACACATAGGCGTGGTGCATTAACTCTCACGTTGTTTCTTATTTTTTGACATAAATAGAGGAATCAACCAAGAAGAGATGTGGGGCTTGTATGCTTTTAATGACTTGAGACTATCAAACATGACATGCAGTGGTCAGTTCGTTGCACAAGAACAAATACAACCCACGTCAGCACACACGCATCTTATATAGCATCACATCCAATGGCTATAAAAGATGAATGAGACCAAATTATATCTCATCTAGATGAGTTCTAGCAAAACTGTATTAACAATACTTAGTACTCCTGCGCCATGTATCATATATTAGTATCATGTAGTACTTTATTTATTGCCATGTATGACACATAGTACTCAACTCTCTCTCTTTCTTCATTTAATTCTATGACACCTCATCAAAATTGCTAAGGCTAGTACCATTACAACCAGCCTTAGCAAATACTAAACATTAAGTTCTCTCGTTTTCCTCTCCACCTTGGTCACCTAGACGGAGGGAGTATACTGCGCGGGCTTTTCCTGCGTGGTAGGCGGGGCAGTTTCGCCTAGTCGGTTCGACAGAGACGCGAGAAGACGAGGGAGTAGGCTGCTGCAAACGTAGGGCTATGTGATTTGACAGCGAGTTACTGCTGGACAGGTGGGGCCCCATGATTTGACTTGCCATTATCATTTTAACTGCGGGGCTACGACCGGCGTGAGTCTCCCGATTCCTGACCACCTCCATACAGGTGCCTCTCCCAATGCTCCACCATGTAGTAGAGGCTGGCTCTTGCATGAGAGCCCACTCTCCACTTTTTCCTTGCCTCTCTTTCCTCCACATATGCAAAAATGCCATGTAAAGCGCACTATTGTACTTACTTTCTCCTACAGGTGCTTAAGCTTGCCACATAGGCATAAAGTCTGATGTGGCAAGTTAATCAAGAAGAGAGAGACTAGTTTGGTGACCCAAGGAAGAAACGGTGCTAAGCGCGTGTACCTAGGTGAAAAGACAATTTTGAGACTATAGCTAATTAAATGAAGCAAACTTAGCAACACCATTTCATTGGAAGAGGTCACTCCTTGGCAAATGCAATAAATACTTGTACTCCCTGTGTCCCATAATATAAGAACGTTTTTGGCACTACACTAGTGTCAAAAACGTTCTTATATTATGGGACGGAGGGAGTACGAAGAAAGAGATTGAGAGAAGTAAAAAATACACTTAGCACTTATAGCCAAAACCTTGTTGTAGTATGAGTGACTAAGTGATGACTATGTATGACATGCCAACATCAGATAGCCTAACGCACCGTGTTAAATCTCCAAGGGCGCGACCGCACGAGCGACGCGACGGTCGTGGTAGGCGCGACCACGATACGGGCTGCTGGCAGCCCTTGGATCTGAGATCAAACGGTCGCATGCTAAGTTGCTGAAAATTTGCAGAATAACCCTCCAGGATAGGATATTCACCCATAGGTCTAGAATCACGCCATGCAACCGTTCGATCTCAGATCCAAGGGCTCTCGGAAGCCCGTATCATGGGAGAATGGAAAGCCACTACCCTGTCGTTCGCACGCTGGCAGTTCGCTCCTACTCGTCCCCGCACGTCCTTCAAGACTACGGTGGTTCGCTCCTAGTCGTCCCATCCATTCACATTACAGCAGTTCCACTAATCCTAACCCTCCTCCCAAATCCATGGCGTCCCAAATCTCCCTGATCGGCGGTGAGTACAAGGTTAGAACCATCACCGGCGATGAGTTCGACGTCATCTACACCCGTTCTTCCGCGACGGTGAAAGGATGCCTTTCTCGCTTCAGACGCATGTTCCAAGACTCAAATGATGAGTGGGTCGCTGGGCTAGATGTTCAGTACACCACAGTCCTGGGACGAGAGAAGGATCTAAAGGACGAAGAGAGGAAGAAGCCCGGCCTGATCCAGGTTTGCGTGCATGACTTTTGCTTGGTCTACCACATATGCCATGCCGACGTTGAGTGCCAGGATTTTAAGGACTTCCTCGAGAGCAACCTAGTCAAATTCGTTACTGTAGACTTTGGTAACGACAAAGAAGTCCTGCGTCGGATAGGCCTCGTTGTAGGCAACACCTTCGACCTCCAGAAGAATCGGCTGGTGTCCTCTCGTCAGCCTTCAATGCTGACTCTAGCAGGAGCCATGGTTCATCCTTCGTACGATAAACTGGAGAAACCTCCATACACGTTTCATCGTCATGCATGGCAGCGGAATGTACTAGATATAGACCACATCCACTACGCTGCAATGGATGGCTACCTTTGCTTCAATATCTACAAGGGTTGGATGAAGAGCAACAGCCAAGTGTGCGGTTCAAGCAAAGAAGTATCGGCCAAGAGGAAGAGGGACAAGGATGAAGTCGAGGACGTGGACGAGGACTCCGAGTAAGGTGGCAGTGTCGTTGCTCATGGTGGTTCTAATGCAGTGTCTACCGGAATAGTTGCAAACTTTAATTTCAGGTGTGCTTAATTTAATTTGAGGGGTGTGTTGTGCTGAGCCCCCAACAGAACTATGTTATGTTTCTTCTTGTTACTTTAACTCTTCAGTACGTACATACTAGTATTTCTTACATTTCATCTTTTAGTTGGTATAGTACTACCACTCGTTTCTTCACATTATATACGTACAATATATATGGCCAACATCATATAGCCAGCAGTTTAGTTGTCAAAGAATTTCAGGGTGCTTAGTTTTGTCAAAGAATTCCAGGGTGCTTAGTTTTATTTGAGGGGTGGGTTGTGCACTTGTGCTGGACACCATTATTGTGACAAGCCTTTTTAATAGTACTATATGCATAATTTGGCAACGAGCGCTCTCTATATGTACCACCTTTTTTTAATTTCAAATTTTGCTCCATGGCGCAATCCATCGATACTACTACTGTACAAAAGTGGAGTATATACATTTTTTTAAAGGCTAGAGGGCGGGGCAGTCTAGCTCGGTCGGTTTCACGAGAGGCGAGGGCCTTTGTGATTTGACGGCTCATTACTGCTGTCAAATCGAATCGTACTGCACCGCCCGCTGCACCGCCCGGCGCCTCCATTAAACCCCTCCGTTAAACCCGCATGCAAACTGAGAATCCTACTCCTGCCACACGTCCGTTCATGAGCGGGCCGGAATTAAACGCAACACCGGCCGAGCTCCTCCCGTCCGCCCTCAATTTAAACGAGGCCAGACGCCGGCCAAGCTCCTACCGTCCGCCCTCTATTTACACGAGGCCAGACAGACAGCGGGCAAGAATGCACCCCTCCGCCGCTCCCCATCTCCTCCTTCACCATTTTCTCCACTCTTCCGATGGCTTCCGATGAGCCGTTCTCCGGCATATTACCCGGCTGGGTGGCCCGCCGAGCCCTCCGGATATGGGCAAGGCCGCTCGGTGCTTCACCAACCTTGCTTGGCCCGACGGAGCCAGTTGCCGCCCCAAGCAGGCGCGTGGTTCAGCAACTCGCCGCTCCAGTTCAGCTCGATGAGGAGTGGCGAGTTGCTCCATGCCGGCACGCCGGCTAGCACGCCGGTACGGGCGCCTTCGCTGCCGCGTCGTACCGCGCCACTAGTGTCTGCGGTGGCCGCGCCTCCCATGTCTGTGGGCGCGCCTCCCATGCCTGCGGCAGCGCCATGCAGGCAAAGACAGAAGCCGGGTGCGTGGAGAGCGACGAGTCGGTGGCCAGCTTCTCCGTGTCCGCCGCCATCATCGAGGAGAAGTAGAACACGGGAGGCCGCCGCCACTTGGGACCCATGAAGGCCACCGCCGAGGCGACGACCGCGGATTCAGGTGGTTTCTTTGCTGCTTCGTCTCTTCCGAGGACCTTTGTTGACCCCGCAAGTGTCTGACGGACATGAGGAAGACAAAGGGATCCGCGGGCGGCCATTTAGAACTAAAATAAGTCTAGATACATCCATTTCTAGGACAAGTATTTCCGGACGGAGGGAGTATTAATTATACAAGAGAGCCGGATTGGCACCTCTTAGTTCATGTAAATGTAATGAAATCCATCATGTTTATATGAAGATCCGGCTTTTTTATACGAAATCCTTCATGCTTATATGAAATCAGTCCGTGTTTGCACGAATTTCATCTGGTTGGTTAGAGTTGTAAAAATGTATGCCGCTGGCGTTTGATGTCGTCCTCCGCTTAAGGAAGCGGGAGGAAATTTGCCGGCTGCCGTTGGAGATGCTCTTTATGCTGGAAATAATAGAGTGACATCCAATCCATTTGAGTTAATTGCCTGTATGATTGTCCCTCTATAAAAGTTAATTGCATGTACAGTGTACACGTGACTTGCAGGGTGGCTACAGCTTCGTACAGAAAGTTAAAAAGAAACAAGTCCATCCTTAATCTTGTATTCTAAGTACTCTGTGGGTTCCACTGTCAGTACAGTAGCGAAAGAAGTATATATTAAATAAGTAGAGTAATATATAATATAAAAATATAAAGTTAAAAGACAGAATTCGAACTCATGTCATCGTGTTGCGAGCATCTCGCGCTAACCAGCCCAGCACATTTTTGTTGTAGACCATGCTGGAGATATATCTCCATGTCTACTCTTATATATACTCCATTCGTTCCTAAATATTTGTCTTTTTCAGATTTCAAATGGACTACCACATACGGATGTGTATGTAGACATATTTTAGAGTGTAGATTCACTCATTTTGCTCCGTATGTCTTTTCAGGAAGGGGTCAGATTTGTCCTTGATTTATTTATGAGGTATCCAGATGGCACTGCACCGCCAAGAAAAGAGGGTAACATCAAAATTATGGACTACTTTTTTGAGTATGTTGGTAAGGTCCGGTCATAGTCACTTGTTGAAATCTCTAAAAAGACAAATACTCCCTCCGTCCGGAAATACTTGTCATCAAAATGGATAAAAGGAAATGTATCTAGACGTATTTTAGTTTTAGATACATCTCTTTTTATCCATTTTGATGACAACTATTTTTGGACGGAGGGAGTAGAAAATAGAGTTGGTGATGATGGTGTGCGTGCCATCCTGCAATATAGGCCGTCGGATTTATATCTAACAGATAGGAAAGAAACTATGGCAATTTTGCAAAAATATACCCACACATCTCTCCACGTTCGCAAATAAGGCCTTCCCTCGTTCGACCTTTTCTCTCACAAGATAAACTACTCATACAAATGCATCTTGATGTTTCGTGCAACGCACGGGCAGGTAGCTAATTTCTTTTAAAATAGTTGCTGCGATAATTGGGTTGAAGTGATATATTTTATGTCTGCCCCGAATGATTTCAGATTCACTAGTAGTAACAAAGAAAAGGTTGCCTTGTTAATTAACAGAAAACAGGGTGAAAACTATCACATGAAGCCGGTAAAAATAAGGCACACTGGGTTCAGCGTCATCGTCACTACAGCTGTGCGCGCGCGAGAAGTCTACATATCGAGGGGGCTACCGAGCGAGGCACCAAGACACAATGTTTGAGAGAGAAACCAATTGACAGATTATGATCAGATCGAGTTGTCACCCTTCTGCTATCATTGTTGGGGGGGGGGAGGGAGAGAAAGACGTATTGAGAGTGCGCGCGGTAGGCACAGAGGCACAACTAGCGAGTGTGTGTGTGTGTGTGTGTGTGTTTGAAAGAGGAGTAGATAGATTATTATCAAGATCGATGTGCCACACTACTCCTTCGGTGCCGGGTAGTGTGTGTGTGTGTGTGTATGTTTGAGAGAGAAGCTAGTCGATAGATTAGTATCAAGATCGAGGTGTCACCCTACTCCTTCGGTGTTGGGAAGTGTGGGTGTGTGTGGGGGGGGGGCAGTGACACTCACATATCTCTACTCTTATAAAAAATAGAGTTGGTGATGATGGTGTTCCTGCCATCCTGCAATATAGGCCATCTGATTTATATCCGACGGACAGGAAGGAAACTATGGCAATTTTGCAAAAAGATACCCACACCCCTCTCCGCATTTGCAAATAAGGCATTCCCTCGTTCATCCTTTTCTCCCACAAGATAAACTTCTCATACAAATGCATCTTGATGTTCCGTGCAACGCATGGGCATCTTGCTAGTAGGGAGAAGGAGTTTGTGTGACACATATCTAGCTATATTAAGGGATAGGTAGATAGCATATGTGTGAGAGACATTATTATACTTTAAGACATTAGTGGCTGTGGGTGGGCGGAATTAAAGGGGTGGGCGTGTTAGACATAGAGAGCGTGTGTTTCTGTGTGAGAGACTTGTAGGACGGGGTAGAAAGACGAATTTAACCCTGACGGAGGGAGAGAAATACACGAAGTGCGCGTGTGTGATTCCGATGCCCACAGGGAAATGAGATTTGTATGCGTGTGAGAGAGATTGCACAATTCATTCACGTATCACTATCTAGCGATCGTGGACGTGCATCGCTTGAACATAAGTCAATATCTACTTCGTATCGTGGCCAAAGGTACAATATTGATTCAACGCTATAAAGATTGGACACTCACATATCACATTTTTTTCTATTTAAATAAACCTTTTCAGTTGTGCATGCCAAAGTTACAGTGATGTTTCTTCAAACAACCAATGTAGCTATCATGTATATGCACCATTGTTACTCTTGCATTCAAATTCATTAGTCTTGGATGATTTAAGTTTCTATTTTGAAGTAATATATGTAATATTCCTATATGAATTCAACGGGTACGCAATTTATGAAATGGAGGCTATGTAATCATATGAGGTAACACTTTTAAGTAGCTGACTACAATATCCATTTCTTTTTGTGCGCCTCTACACTAACACTTCAATGCATTATGTTTAAAGTAAATAACCAATGGCACTAAATTATCTATTTACGCGAGAAATACATAGGCTGAGCGTTTGATCCCTTTTTTGTGAACGCGCCACTAAACCCGTACGATTGGCCGCGCCCGTGTGAACGTCCAAGTTATCGGCGCATCATCCCGAGTTATTGTCTTTTTTTCTGGGGTGGACTTCACACCAGTTATTAACTGCTGACGCGTGCCCCGTGTACACAGTCTAGCATGACCTCCCGCTAGCATGGTCCAAAATTAGTTGAAACTGGATACGAACGATCCCGCGGGCGGCAAAATCTCCCGCCTCCTTCTAAAATTTCCGCAACCTTAGTCTTTAGCATGCGAAATCCCCCTTTTGTCCTTGGTGCACGGAGACCAACAGTTACAATACCGCCCTCATCTACATGATAGGTCGGGGCTGCTTTGGTAACTCCGGTTCCCCCACTACACGGCACCCCCATTTCCTCTCCCCCTCCCGCAAAAACGACTAACTCCACAGCACCAGAGCATCTTACATCACGCCGTCCGTACTTCATCGCCCTTTCTCCCCTCCCCTCTCGAAACCCTAGACTGCTCATCCACCGCGTACCATAGCCCATTCACTGCCAGCAGCGTCCACCTCGCCGGATCTGCTTCTGCGGCCGCATCTACCCCTCCCACCTCCCCTAGAAACAAGTAGACTGCTCATCCACCACTGTACCACAGCCCATTCAGTGCCGGCCTTGTCCACGGCGCTGGATCTGCTTCACCGGTACTCTCGTCAACCGCCGCGCATCTGCAGCGGCTCATTCGTACTCCCCACTGGAGACGCTTCGTCCACACCCCTCGGAGCCGCCCCACCGACGCCCCCGTCGACAGCCTCTGATCCTCTTCACCGACACCTTCCTCAACCCTACCGGAGCCGCTTCGCCGACACCTTCCTCAACCCTACCAGAGCCCCTTCGCCGACACCATCGTCAACCCTACCAGAGCCCCTTCGCCGACACCTTCCTCAACCCTACCAGAGCCCCTTCACCTATACCATTCTCAACCCTACCGGGGCCGCTTTGCCAACTCACAAGTCCACGGCCTCAGATCCGCTTCCTCGCACCCTCATCCAACCTACCGGAGCAGCTTCTGACGCCCCGTCCACGGCCGCAGATCCGCATCGTCGACACCACCCTTAACCCAACCACCGGAGCAGCTTCTGACGCCCCGTCCACGGCCGCAGATCCGCATCGTCGACTCCATCCTTAACCCAACCACCGGAGCAGCTTCTGACGCCCCGTCCACAGTCGCATATCCGCATCGTCGACACCATCCTTAACCCAACCACCGGAGCAGCTTCTGACGCCCCGTCCACGGCTGCAGATCCACGTCGTCGACACCATCCTTAACCCAACCACCGGAGCATCTTCACCTACGCCCTCGTCCACGGCCACAGATCCGCTTCGCCCACACCGTAGTCCACCCTACCGGAGCCGCTCCACAAACACCCTACTCGACAGTTCTAGATCTCCTTACCGGACCCCGACAGCCAGCGCAACGTCATCACCCTCGACGTTTCTAACCTGATTCCCACCGTCTGGAGAGATGCCAAGCACCCGCCACGGCCTAGGTACTTGTCACCTTTAAACCCGTCCAGCATCACCTGCCCGATGTACTTCAGATATACTAACCGGTCGCTGTTACCTGTTATGCAACTGGCAAAAACTACAGGGACGATGTTTCTTCTGGATCTAACAGCTTGGCCAACGAAGATCCTGGACTGAGGCATTGCTATGATCTTGTAAGCGCGTCTCTCTCTCTTTTTCTGTGCCTGCCAGCGTGCTTTGCTAGGATTTTCGACCAGTAATCCCTTTGTGCAGACTGATTTCTACTACTGGCTGCTAAATTAGATATGTAGATGTCATACATGATACTACCTCGTACCTCCGTTCCTAAATATAAGTCTTTCTAGAGATTCCACTATAGGCTACATACGGAGCAAAATGAGTGAATCTACACTCGAAAATGCATCTATATACATCTGTATGTGGTCCATACTGGAATCTCTACAAAGACATATATTTAGGAACAGGGGCAGTACATTACACAAAATCGTAGGTGGCATGTAGGAATTCCAGTGCACTACATTAGGCTCCCTTAGAGTGCCTGCTAGTCCAGCATACAGAGTCATGGCTAGTTTATGGTACGCACACAATCGTTAATTGGTGGTTTAAATATGCGCAAGGGATATGCAATGTAGTATCATGTAGAGATGTCTGAAATTAGCCGTGTCAACTTGCAGATAGGGTTACACAATGAAAAAGTACAAGATGTATGTGGCAATTTCATGGAACATCGCAAAAAAAGGAGAGGCAGCGGTGAGCCTATACAGTGTGCTATGGTACGTCACTCCTCCATTGCAATCATCGTGACATGTTATTTGTATGCCAGTTCTATTAGCCAAGTTTCTTAGGGACAGTTATTACGAGTTATCCTAAGAAAATAAGCACCTGTGAATATAAGCTCCATGTAATAAGCCAACCAGTTCTTTTCATTGCGTTTTCAGCTTATCTTTGGTATGATCAGTGGAAAGTCTAGATTGCATTATATTTTTTTCATTTTGCTGCCCATATGGAAATTAATTTGACTTGCAAACATCACAAATTGAACCCAGTGCAGTAATTAATATGATAGGAAAACAGACCATCACTATTTGCTCAAAATGCAAATACAAAGATACCATCTACTTGGCACAATCTACTTTGGTCAATGTTTTCCATAGAGATCCCATTGCCTAATTTAAACGAAGAACGCATGACCCACATTTAAATGAAGAACAATTATTTATTGAAATTCGATGGTCCAAGTGGCTGGTTATTATCGTATAGCAGCACCACCTGAAAGCATCATATAGCAGCAGCAGCTCATAGCAACTCATCATACAGCAGCAGCAGTCTGCAATTCATCATATACCAGCAGCAGCTCATAGCAATTCATCATATAGCAGCAGCAGGAGCAGCTCATAGCAATTCATCATATAGCAGCAGCAGGAGCAGCTCATAGCAATTCATCATATAGCAGCAGCAGGAGCAGCTTGTAGCAACTCATCATATAGCAGCAGCAGCTCATAGCAATTCATCATATAGCAGCAGCAGCAGCTCATAGCAACTCATCATACAGCAGCAGCAGCTCATAGCAATTCATCATATAGCAGCAGCAGGAGCAGCTCATAGCAATGCATCATATAGCAGCAGCAGAAGCAGCTCATAGCAATTCATCGTATAGTGGATCAGAATGAAAATTTGGCAAAAAATCAGAGGAGATCCTCACCTTGTTGGATGAGCTCATCCTTCAACAGCACCTCAAGGCCATGGCCTGGGAGGAGGGGAGGGGGAATAAGGTGCCTTCTGCCGCAGTGTGGCATCAGCCGTAGTTGTGCAGCGCCCGCCGGAGTAGTGCGTTGGACGAACCACAGTGGAGCAGCTGCTGGAGACCATGAGAATGAGGGGCGGCGCCAGAGGGAGGAGCAGCCAGGGAGATTTGCCCCTACCCGCCGGCCATGTAGCCTAGCTGGACATAGCATCGTCGAGGACCAGGCCAGATGGGACCAGTGGCGACGGCTCGCTGGAGGAACCCTAGTGCTGCAGGCAGGGGATCGAGGTAGAGGGAAAGGGGAGAGGAGATGCAAGCGGGCAGGGCAATGAATGCTTGCGTGTTTGTTTTTACTTGAGGGTCAGGTGTGACACGGGCGTCAGCAGTTGCATTTTGAGTGTAATATAGGCAGACAACAGAGTCATTTCACTATTCCCCTTCCCTTCAATTTTTAGTGAGGTTCTACCCGAAACACCCCCCTCCAAAGCGAAATTAGTTAAGCCCAAGCCCATAACTCAAAAATGACTTCTTTACATCTTTTATGGCTTATTTTGACAATATGCCCTGAAAAGGCGGAATCGAACTGGCCCTTAACCTGCAATTCAATTGTGCGTGCAATGATGAATCACTCCTGCCTGCTATCTGTACATTTAGGCATCATCATACATGGCATAACCTAATACATGTGCATTCCATTGTAGAATCTGGAATATGCAATGTTTATGTTAGTTCATACGTTGCACATGATGTTTAAATGCCCCTTAAATCTGGTCAGTCAAGTGATGGTCTTTAAGCCTCCTTCTTTGCTTCTTTTCTTGATATGTAAGATTTGCTCACACATCTGTTCAATTGCTTGTTTGCATCAGCCAGCCATACTAGGACTGTTTGCTTTGATTACTTGCTGTTCTTGACCTAACACTCTAACAGAGCTTGTCAACGATTTAAACACTAAGGGCTGCTGTAGTGGGGCCTTGTCTAACTCATAGGTGACATAAAGGTTTGGCTGTACACTACAGTAGGCTCTCCAAGAGTACCTGGAGATCCAGTTCGAAGGTATGCCTAGTTTTTACATAGTGCAGACATAGTAAATGCTCATTTCATTGTGTGCAAGTGCAAGAGATGCGGCATGTTTCATTATGTGGTGTTGTTTTGTTATAATCTCATCCTTTTGTGTTCACAGACTGGAAAGTATGCATATTTATCTTCCAAGGAGACGAGTAACTAGTTTGTGTCACCTTGCAGAGGGGGTGCAATGAAGATAAGATTGAGGATTTCCAAGTACAAGATGTTAGGAAGGAGCCTTGCAAGAGAAGTAGGAGCTGCGCTGAGCCTCTTCAACCTGCTAAGGTAAGTCACTGTATGCAACTCAACAGTTCAATTCCTTGTTTGTTTCAGGCATAGTTAATTTTCTCTTTTCAATTGCTTTATTTGTCCTCAGTTAATGAGATGCCCAAATAATCATGCCTGATGTTCGGTACTTGTATCACTATTAGTTGACATAATTAAAGGCCTTACCATTTAATTACTCTGCCGAAGTGTGCCTGAAGCTTTGAAGTCTATTAACCAACTATTATTGCATGAGGCTCACAATCTAGTTTATACTACGCTAATGATTGCATAGTTTTGCCTGCTGTAGTATGTTTGTATGAAACCCTCTGCTGTTCATTATGCTCCCTAAGACTTTAATTGAGGCACAGAATGGCCAACTGCTTGCTTACTTATACGCAACGTGCTGTCTAAATTTGTAACTTGTCTGTGTTTTCGATTGGGCCCCAACATCATGCTCCTCTGGTGAGCTAAGAGGGATTTCTGTATGCAGGCTGCACAGACTATCTTTTTTATAATTTTTAAAATATCACCTGCTTATGCTTCATGACGTGTAACATTTTTTTTGAAAGTGACGTGTAACATTATTGTTAGTCCTGTTTTGCCATGTAGTACAAAATAGTGTCTTGTTCGCTTCACTGTTGTAACTATATTTTTGCCCTAGTCATGTGTACTTACAGAAACATTTCAGGATGAAGTGACATCAACACAAAGATCTGCGAGCAGTGCGGCATGGCCGTTACCGAATGATTATGGATTGGAATTGGAATGTGCTGATGTTCTCGAGCATCAACTAGAGGTGGCAAGACAACGTGTACATGATTGTCAACGTATAATCAACAAGTTGAGACTGGACATGCAGGTATTAGATGCAGGAGTCAAAAAAATGAAACAAGACACTGAGGTAACCATGAAGGAATTGGAGATTGTGCAGACTGAAATTTGTGCTATCTGAATCTGGCCAATCCTATTTTCTGAAGAGATTATAGTTCAAATGGAGTTAAGTTGATGCGCGTCCATGATGTATGAGCTGTATTTGCCCAGTGTATGTAATTTGCTGTTTGTGTATGCTTTATTATCACTTGTGCCGAACCATAATGCCGAGTGGGTATAATCGGCTATAATTTCTTTATTGTATAGTGTAGGATTATTCTACCTTTCTATGCCTTGATCTCTTTGTTGTATAGTGTATGCTTTTTAGAGGTGATAGTATTGAGTAGGATAATTCTTTGAATATGCTATATCATTCAAACGGGGGCCAACTCGCCCGACCATGGCCCTTCACGGGCCGTCGGATCCATGGGCCTTCTACGTCTCGTAGGATCCATGGGCCTTCTACGTCTCGTAGGATCCATGGGCCTTCTACGTCTTGTAGGATCCATGGGCCTTCTACGTCTCGTAGGATCCATGGGCCTTCTATGTCTCGTAGGATCCATGGGCCGCCGACTCATTTATGGGTCTTGTACGGGCCTTTAATGGGCCATAGATGGGCCTTTAATGGAAATCGTACATTTTATGGGCTGACCATAACGGGCCATTAATAGGCCGTATTTGGTGATGCTATGAAAATGGCCCAACAAACTAATGGTCCACAAACGGGCCGACTGTAACGACGGGCTGAATTTGGCCCACAAGCAGAAAATGACAGTAACGGGCCGGAAGTAACCGAATGCTGCAAATGAGCCCAAGAATAAATGGGCCCTCAGAAGGCCGAAAGTTAACTTGGGCTGGAAACGGCCCAACGGAATAACGGGCCGTTAATGGGTATAAAGTGATACACTGTTCATTACGGGCCAGTTTCACCACGGGCCGTTAATGGGTGTAAAGTAATACACTGTTCATTACGGGCCAGTTTCAGCACGGGCCGCTAATGGGCCAAGAGTTACAAAGGGCCTCATATGGGCTGAAAGACGTCATGGGCTATACATGGGCCAGAAGTGAAAACGGGCTGGAATCATATTGGATGGCCCAGATGATGCTACTGGGCCTAATTCGGATAGGGCGTAACGGGCCTTGGGTTAGCAGGCTGTAAATGGGCTATATGCGAACATGACGTTAACAGGCTTTCCATGGGCCGGCCCGCCAGCTTTTGACCAAGTCAAACGGGCCGGCCTTTTCACAAGAATGGGCCACTGTTGGGCCGTGCCACATGTCGACGTATCATAGGCGCCTTTTGTCCAGTGAGTGGATGACATCTGTCCCAACGATGAGCCGACACGTGTTTCCTCTAGCCAATGATGATTTTACACGTGGAAAATCCCCATTGGTCGGGGCTGTTAATGGGTTATCGGATCCAAAACCCGACCCGATAGCTTAACGGCGTTCCGTTACAGTGGATGCCACATGTCGGTCACCCTTGACGAAAGCACTTCTGTGACGCGCGATTTATCGTCATGGAAGTGGACACTTCCGTGATGATAATTTTGGTAATGTCATGGAACACTTCTACGACAGCACAGGTATGACTATCTTGATTCTGTCATAAATTTGTCATGGATGTACATGCATGACAAAAAACGCGACCTACTGTGACAAACACGTATCATCACGGAAGTGTATTTTTTTTGTAGTGGAAGAAGGCCATGCACGCCACGGCATTCAGCGTAAGATCTAGAAGACGGAAGCTGTAGATGTGCATGACATCGTTGAAGAAATGAGAGAAAGGGGGGCAGAGCCGACAAGAGAAGTAGTCAACAAAGAAGGGGTACCGATTTGGGCCGGCCTTGGCGAAATCGACAGGGACGATGCGCGTGGTGGGGTGCCCCGTCGTCTCCCTCCCCCATAGGGGCTTGAAGTAGCCCCTGAGATGGACCACATCGACCGTCGAGGGGAAGTAGGCGTGCTGCGTCCGCAGCGCCGCCAACTCGCTCTCTGGCGCCTCCTTCTCCCCGACATCCTTGGTCGCCCCCTTGCCTTTGCCTGTCTTGGGCGCCATGGCGACTGAGAGGGGATGGAGGATTAAGGGCAGTGAGGGCGCGGCGGCGGCGAGCAAAGGCAAGAGCTTGAGGAAGAAGAAAGGAGCGATGGTTCCGAGATTGGGGAAGGCACAGGGGGTAAATGAGCAGCGCGCCTGCAGTTTTCCCTTTTCATGGGGAAGGCGCGGGCTGCCTCTTTACCATTTACCACGATGTGACGCAGGCGTGCTGCAACCGCCCCACGCACGACCCCCACGTCACACATTCAACACGGGTCGTGGGGAAGCGCAACTGGCGAGGGAGTTACTGCAGTAACACTCCGCCACGCGTACCCGCACACCGTTCTGGGCCTGGCCCAATAACGCTCCGCGCTTATATGTGGCCCAGGCCCGGGGGCTCCTGTTGGTGTACAAAAGTAGGGGTCCTTTTTGTACCCATTTACTTGTGCGCGGGCAGTCGCAGCCACACGCTTGCGGCCGCGCTTGGCGGGGCATTAGAGGAAGCAAAGACACAAGACTACCAGAGCAACGCCAAGACAGAGGCGCGAGGAGCGAAGGGACAAGGTGGGCTCTCCCCGGCAGTAGCCTTGCCGGGGCAGCTTGCCCAACACCAGCAGAGCCGCCACCCTTGAGCCTAAGAGTTTCGACACCATCGACAACATTGGAACCAGGGCTCAGGAGGTGCCTTCATGGTGGCATGCAGATCTTTGTGAAGACCAAGAACATACAATACTAGATGAGAACCAAAAGACGGAAACCCCCGGCAAGACCCTTGCCGGGGGCACCTGCGAGACCCCGGCAAGGCCCTTGTCTGGGCCTCGGCAAGACCCTTGCCGGAGACATCCGCAGGGCTGCAGCCATACCCCCACCTGCCAAGGCTCCACCGCCGTTCCAATACAGCAGTCAACCCGCCAACAAGGCAGGCACCTGCGTGGTGACGTGCAGCTCCCAGGCCAACTCAGCAAGCACCTGCGTGGTGGCATGCAGATCTTCGTGAAGACTCTGCCACCGCACCAACTTAGCAGCTTGCCAGCCAGCGTGGCACTGCACGCCTAGTCAGCCTAGACGCGCGTCGGAGCGAGGCGAAGCAGCGGTGGACGGGACGGGTTTCCTTGTCGTCCCCGATAAAGTGAGAGGGCACGTCGGCAGCGCATTAAATGCATTTGTTCTACGGTGCCAGGCGATAGACTTGTATACAGTACAAACTTTTCGCCTCCTGTGTGCCACTGTGGCGCCCCCCTTTGGCTATAAAAGGAGGCCCGAGGCATACTGGAGGAGGATTCGGACTTTTTGGACCCTGCACGCTTTATAGCTAGTCCAAGAACACCAGATAAACACAAACCAGCAGCAGTAGGGTATTATGCATCACTTGCGGCCCGAACCTGGATAAATTCCCCGTGTTGATCTTTTAAACCCGCTCTTTCCACAGCCCCGTGCCCGCCAACCATAGAAGGGATTCCCCGTGATCCCATAGGTGTCGTTTCCACCAACATAACATCTAGTGAGCCTCATGTGGATACCAGCACTACTTTTAGTCAAAATGCTAAATTGCCTTGTGCTAGTCCTCGTAATTCATCCATGCATAACATTGGTACATCTTGTGATGAATTTCTTTCCTTGCCTTGTTGCTCTAAATATGAAGCTTATACTTCCTCTAGTGCTTGTTTTGAGACTAACCATGTAGAGGAAATCAAAGAGCTCAAGGTCCAAGTCACTTCTTTGAAGAAAGACTTGGAAAAGTGTCACGAAGGGAAGGCCACACTCAACAATATCTTGAGTGTGCATAAATTCCCCAATGACAAAGGTGGACTTGGATTCAATTCCAATAAGAAGAAGTCCAAGAGCAACAATAAGAAGGGCCAAAAACAAGTCAAGAAAGCAACAAGGGAAGCGGCCACAAGTTCTTTCTCATGCTCAACCTCAAGTTGAAGAAAGGCCTCTTCCCAAGAAAACTCAAGCTAATGCTTCTCAAGGTGAGAAATCAAGTGAGAAGAAAGTGAAGAGTAGACGTTGCTACCTATGTCGTGAGAAAGGTCACCTCGCTTCTTCATGCACTAGTGGTAACTTATCCAACCCAATTATTATCGACGATATATATTCTCTTGGGAAGGATAAGGTTGGCAATGTGTTTGCCAAGTTTGTTGGTACTCAAAGTGGTTTCAAGCAAAGAACCATTGGGTTGCCAAGCTTATTGTGACTAACCTCTTAGGACCCAACTTGGTTGGGGACCAACAAGCTCAAACTTGATCAATAGTTGTCTTTGGAGGGCATTGGAGACTTGGCTACATTATTAAGAATTAAGGGGTCTTCATCTTTCATATTTCCTCAAGCCAAGTCATTCGGATTATCAAGTTTCTATGTCATATCCAATGTGCCTCCTTGCGGTAACTTGTACTTAAATTGTTTACATTGAAAGTTACTTGCCCCTTTGCATGTTTTGGTTCTATACCTTGCATGTGTTTGTATATGTGTGCTTCCAATTTGCTTATCTTGAGTAATCAAGTATATGTATGTTGGTTTGCACTTCATGTACGTGTGAGTTGTGTGCTGAGCCTTTTGCATCTTGATTGTATCTTAATTGGCTCTTGTGAGAGATTAATAGGACACCCATTTTGGGGGAGTGATGTGCTTTGTGCACCTCAACGTCCCACAAATGTGTGTACATGAGGAATACCACCTAGTATTGATATTGCAAGCTTATCTAGTCACTATGTGGTATGTCTTCTCATGAGAAATTCAAATTCTAATTAGTCCATTAATTATCTCTTGTTGGATCCTTTTATTGCATGTTGTTAAGTTTTCTTGGGTATCACATTATGGGGGAGTAATATACTATGTGTATATTACAAGCCTAGAAAATGTGTAAATTTGAGATATTGTCACCTAGAGTTGATATTGTAAATCATCTTGTTCCTAGGTGACATGTTAGCTCTACAAGTTGCAGTTTTCTTGTTCTTGGTGTGAAGATGCTATTGGATTTCCTTCTATCTACCACCGGGAATCATTTCGAAATACTTCTTGTCTTTTGACAATTGGTACTCACTTATGTGAGGTCTAAATTATTGATCATCTTCATCAGATATTGTTTTCATTTGCCTTATCTCTTGCCAAGATTGTGTCAACTCCCATTGCCTTCCGTGCCACTTGAGGATCTTGTTGTTTTCTTGATCTTGTCTAGTGTTTTCTTGATATATTGAAAGTGGTGATCCCACCTTGTGCATTTTGTATTCAAATGCAAATTCTCTATGATATCAAGTGTGTGTTGGTGGAATGCAAACCATTTCTTTTTGGTACTTTGTGCCATCATGAAACTTTGTAGAGCACTTGGTTTGTTTTGAACCATTCTCTCTTTTGGGAGTTTGACATCTTTCTTTTCGCGTGTATCAATGGATATCTCATTCCTTGATGTATCTTTCAGTTGTTATCCTCCAAGTGATGATTTATTCATTTGGTATCTTTTCTTCACTTGGTATTTCTTTGTCAATTGGTATCGGTTCTTGAGAGTCTTGAGCATGCATATTAACTTCATGTAGTCTCTTTGGCATGCTTTATTTCTTTAACCCAATCTATAGGGGGAACTCCACCTAGTCTCAAATTGGATGAGATGTGCATGAAATTCATTTTCATATCTATATGCACATATTTATGTGGAGTTTGTCCTATGTATTGTTGGTTCTCTAACTCTTTGGTCCCAATGAGTTTGGGTACCATTTTGTTTGTGTTGTTGTTCTAGAAACAATTGGAGATGCATTGGATGCTCGGCTCACTCACAAGGAAGGTGTTGTCACCATGTGCTTATTGGAGTCAAGCTAGGATGATCAGTGAACTACTAACTACCCTCAATTGGTATTTACTACATCCTTCCAATGTAAACTCGGTAACAAGTATGTTCATATACTTCATGCACACATTTCTTGCATCAACCTTGTGTAGGTTGTATCATGGCATGTTATTCATTCTTTCTTGTGATACTTGTTTCCTTTCTCAAAGCATCCCAACAATGATCTCTTGTTTCTAGTTGTGATGTCTTTGATGTTCGTGTGGTTGGAATTCATTTATATAGAATAAGACCATATCTAGCCATGTGCTATGCTCTCAAGCAAATTTCTTATTGGTATATTTATGACTTCCTTGTGGATATCTTGTTCTTTCCTTTTTGTAACTATTTCGTGTGTATATCCTTCTTTGTGGATTGACATCATCATGATTTTCATCTACCTAGAATCTTATACACTTGAGAGAAGTTACAACTGTAGTTAATATTCTTATTCTTTCACGTCCACCTTTCCTTGGTGGTTATGTGAAAAGATTTATCTTGAGTGTGGATCTTATATCATTGCATCTTGATGCACTCTGTTGTGGTGAAGATATTTTTTTCTCTTGCTTGTCTTGATAAGGCTTTTGGCATTTCGGTTGGTATCCCTCCTCTTGACAAAGCTATCATTTTCTTTCTTCACCATGTGTTGTCACAAGTGTTGGTTATTCATTTTGCATATTTAGTGTGCTTGTGAACCCATTTGCTTGGTGTGTGTGGGAAGGACATGTCATGCACCTTGTATCTCCACTATTCAAGACTATGTTGATGCTTAATGCTCACACTTACATTAGTCTTCTCAAGTGCTTTGTCATGACTCACACACACCATTTTTGGTTGAGCCTACTCTTAAGTTTCCTCTTTTATATGTTGCTCAACTATTTGTTTGTTGCAAGTGCTAGGCTTTGTTTCCTACATGCTCACTTGCACTTGTTATGAGTCTATTGATTTTCGAGGAGTGATGATCCTATTTTGTGCACTTGGTATCCTAATGCAAATATTCTAAGGAGTGCACAAATCATGGGGAGCTTCAATAGTGCCTTTAGAACACTCTGTTACTCTCTTGCACTTGTCGTGAGGTTCTATTGATCTTGGGGGAGTGACGATACTATTTTGTGCACTTGGTATCCTAATGCAAATATTCTAAGGAGTGCACAAATCATGGGGAGCTTCTCTAGTTTCTCTAGAACACTCCTTTGCTCATATCATAATATCTTTTATTCATGTGGCATGTAGGATCATTGGTCTAGTTAGTTCAATTGGTATCTTTTGATAGCTTGCTTCAATTGGTATCTTTTGATTGCTTGTTTCTCTCTTCGTGGCATATCATTCTTTAGCGTGCCTCAATATATTTTGTCTTCCTCCAAGTATTTACCTTTGGATATCTATGGTGGAACACAATTTATATTGGCCTTCAAAGCTTTTTCGCCCATTTTGGCAATCGATGCCAATGGATGAGAAGTTTCAGAGAGTTTTTGTGGAGAAGTTTACAGAGTTATTTCTTCTTGCTTTGGTTTTTGTTCCTAAGAATTTGCATCTCATACACATGCATCGTTGGTTGTTGTATTGCATGGTGATGCATAATTCCTTATATAAACTCTCTTAAAAGTGATTCTCATCAATTACCAAAATGGGGGATATTGAAAGAACACGTGGTGCCCCCATGTGTGGTTTTGGTAATTGATGACATTCTCTATGGACTAATGGTTGCATTGAGTTATATTTGAAGGATTTGTCCATAGGATTTTCTTGAGGTCCATTTGTTGGTTTCAAGGAGAGTATGTGATGATCAAGGTGCTAGTCCAGGAATTATCTAAAGATTGGTCATGTGAGAGGTTGATCAAGACTAAGTCAAAGAGTGAATCAAGTTGATCAACTCAGAAAGCGTGCAAGATGTACCGAGAGGGATCAAGTGATCCCATGGTATGGTAAGCATTGTCTGTTACGCTTTGTGAACTAACCCATGGTCTACGTGAGAGTTCTATGTGGGGTTAGGTATGTTTCCATGGGCTTGCGTCACGAGGAAGATATCATA
The DNA here is from genome assembly GCF_018294505.1 of Triticum aestivum. Taxonomy (NCBI): domain Eukaryota; kingdom Viridiplantae; phylum Streptophyta; class Magnoliopsida; order Poales; family Poaceae; genus Triticum; species Triticum aestivum. The sequence continues at coordinate 334,377,683 of NC_057799.1, forward strand.
CAACCCATGGAGAGGATGACATCAAGTGGTGATCGTCATCAAGATTGCGGTGTGCAAGTTCAATTGGAGCATCATGAAGAGATCACGTACTTGATGCCTGCCGTCCATTGTGGTGACAATGGACTTGTGAAGATGCGCCAAAGAGTGGCTCACCCATAGTGTAGTATGGGGGAGCAATCTACTAGTCTTCATCAAGCTAGTGCAATCAAGAAAGGTGGTCCAACTTGAGGGAGTCAAGACCATCATCATCTAGCTCAAGTGGACTATGTGCAAGGAAAAGGTTTGTTCTTGATAGGTTTTCTATTTTACCGGTCTCATGGTGTTAGTAGGGAGACCGGATTATAGGATCGATAGCCGTACTATCAAGGGGGGCTCTCGAGTGAGTAGCTTGATCATATCGTTCGGTGAGAGCTCAAACTATTGCATTCTTGGCACCATCATATTTCTTGGTTCTTGTTTGGATTTTCTCGTTGTGAGGTTTTAGAGGTTGTGGTTATCTTCGTGACAAGCTCTAGTTCATCGAAAACCGATTTCCTATGCATCTTCTTTTGCGTTTTTGGTGTTGGAGTTTTTACCGGTCTTATTTGAGAAAGGGTTATCACAATTTTATTTTTTCTCAATTGCTATTTCTTGATATTTCTATCAATATTGTGTTAGCCCTTGTCTCTAGCTTTCCAACAAACTTGGTTTCATCAAATTCGGAGTTCGTTTGCAAAAGTTGTGGCCGTTTCAATTTTACCGGTTCCCGCATCTCTCTGCCTAGTACGGGTGCCCGGGGTCACCCGAGCCCCTCCGTAGTGACCTCTCTGGCCGGTCCGGGTGCCCGGGGTCTCGCCCCCCCGGTGCCGGGGGTCATCCGGGGCGCTCCCTCTCCTCCTCTGATCACCCCGGGTGCCCGGGCTCCTCCGCCTCCTCCTCTCGCCCCCCTCCGAGTGCCCGGGGTTGGGACACCCGGGTGCCCGGCCCCCATCCCGCTGTGCTTCCCTTGTTCATCCGGGTGCCCGTAGTTTAGTGGCTATTTTCTCTTGGTTGTGCGGGCACCCGGACCCCTTTTGTCCGGGTGCCCAGGGTGCAACGGTCATATTTTTCTTGTGGGTATTTATACCCCCTTCTTCCGCCTCCAACCTAAGAAATCTGAGCAAGTTTTCCCCCCACCATTGTTGACCTCTTGGATGTAGCGACCCGACCTCAGACGGTCAAGTCTTTGTGCTTAAGTGTCATCCCTAGATCGGTATGCTGACACACACAGTACTCGAGGATTTATAACAGAGGTAAATCACATATATAAAGTAACGTAAATATTTTTACCTCAATCCATAAAGCGGAAGTAACAACAAGGTTGTGGATTCCCATCAACACCAATGGCAAAGTTGAGTGTAGAAATCGTAACCCTAACGTATCACTTACTCGTCGTAAGATTCATGCAACATGAGACGTTGTAGCCATATAGGTCAGTACATTGAATGTACTAGCAAATTCACACTGTATAGCAATGCTGAATAAAGGCTATCACTACATGCATATTTGGCTGGTGGAAGCTCTAAGTTTAATATTTGCATAAAGCAATGTTTTCCCTACTACAAAGGAATATATCTTATTTAACTACAAAGTTTGTTGAAAATATTGAGAAGGTTCCTCCAACTCTATCCCAATTAAAAGTTAACAACCCAACAAATTAATTAAGTAACGTGATGAGATCAACATGAGAATTCAAGAAAAGATGTCCATAACCGGGGACGCGGCTAATCACGATTAGTTTGTACACTCTGTAGAGGTTTGCGCACTTTTCCCCACAAGACTCGATCTCCTCCGTTGGATTTCTCGCACTACATGGTGTTTGAGAAACGGATGACCGAGACACAGTCTTTCAGAAACATTAACTCTTTATTCTAGGTGGACAGTTACACCTACTTTCCCCTACATCTGCTAGCCCACCACTGAAAGAGGTCATGCAACATACTCAACTATGCTAGAGCCCATAATAGCTTGTGGCTGCACACGGAAGTTTCTAGCATGAATAATCTTATGATCCCTTTGAGCCTGGGTGGCATTTCATAGGGTGATCACACGGGTACTCCGGGATCCCCTTGGGCAAGCACTAGGTTCTCCAGGTGCCCGGGCAAACCACTGGGTGCTCCAGGGTGCCTCTACCAATCCACCCAGATGTGTATTAAATTAGCCACCTTAAGATAACCATTAATAATAACTCTCACATCTGTCATGAATCACTCAAACCAAAGCACGTCTACGAGCATAGCATAGCAGTATAAACATAACATAGAAGTAACTCCCAAGGGTTTGATAATAAAAGGGCAATAGGTTCTACCACATCAACTACTTCCGAGTACCCACATGTTAATCACATCCTAATCATGCAGTGTTTGAGGATTGTAGCTAATGCATAAAAACTGGGTAATAAAGGGGTATGATCAATGTGTTACTTGCCTTGTACAGTTGATGAAGATGATTCGCACTCATAACTCCTGATAGTTCTACTCATCACACTCCGGTCAATCTATCGTAAGCAAGCAATAATAACCACACATAAGCAATCATGCAAAAGAATCGAAGAGAAGATCTTGGAAAACTTTGAAACCAAGCAAACAACTCTTGCAACAGAAAACAATTTCTAACATTACCAAAATTAAGTGAATTTGGCCTTATCAGAAATTTTAGGTCAAGAGCTTTATTTTGCAAAAGGAATCAACTAAATCGGAGTTATATAACTCAAGTTACGATCAAACGAAATTCAAATACAAATCTGTTTGAATTCAAATTTTGAAACTTTCAAAAACATGTTTAAGTTGTTTATCTGGATAGAGGGAATCGTAACGAAGAAGTGGGCATTGGTTTCATCGAATTCCGACTAACTAGCAAAAAGTAATGATCGTTTTAAGATTAGGGACTAATCTGAAAAATAATAAACTACAACTAGGTCCCTCACAAAAAAATATAACAGAAAAAGAAAAAGAGTAAATAACGAACATTCGCTACCGAATGTTAACGAACAAAAACTGTTCGCTAAAGAAGCTAACTAATGAACGTTCACTAAATAATCTAATCTAAAAAAAAACCGGCTAAAAAGAAAATCGAAGAAAACGAAAAAATTTAACCGGACCGGGGTGGTTTATACGGGTTCGGGTGGATCGGATCCGGCGGTGGAGGTTTGGTCAACTCTAGCGGCTTCCACGACGGCGGCGGCGGCGGTGGCTGCGGGCGAGGCGACTCCGGCGCGGGGCGGCGCTACGCAGCGGCGGCGGCTGCGCGGGGCAAGCCGGCGGCAACGCGGGGCAAGATGCAGCAGCGGCGGCGGCGAGATACAACAGCGGTGGCGGCGGCGGGGGGATCTGCGGCAGCGGCGACGCGAGAGGAGGAGAGAGGGGGGATCCGGGCGCGGCTTATAGAGGCCAGGGGCGGCTTGGGCAAGGGGCGACGGCGGGACGCGGCTCCGACCCGGACTCCTAGCCCCGCCGCTGCCGCCGCTGGAGCTGGGCCTTGGCCGGGCTTCGGCTAGGCCGGCCCAGTCGGCACGCGGATCTTTTTTTAAACACAAACAAAGAAAAAAATGAAATAAAAAATATTATATAGACATATAATATGTCAATATTTTCAGAAATTTTTTTTCTATAACTTGAACATTTTTCTAGCGTCAAATAAAATCCACAAAATTTCAAATAAAGCAAAGAGTGCTACTGGTGCAATAAAACCCAATAAAAATCATTTTAAAAATACCAAAATGATTTCAAACTCATTTCTCTCCAATTTTCTAATGTAGGGAATCATTTTACCCTATTTTCCATATATTTTATATTTGGAGAAAAATAATTTGAATAAAATCCAAATAACTCCAAATTGAAAATAATTTCCAAAAGGACTTTAAATTTGATCCTTTTAAACTCCCAACTCATATTTCATATGTTTTGAAGAAGTCATTTTATCTTCTCTCATGAAAATCATTGAGTTGCTTGAAGATTCTGAATATGAAAATATTTCCAAATAAAATTCAGATCTTTTCGAAACCCTTTTCATTTATTTAAATGGAAGAAGTCATGTCATCTTCTCTCCAGGGTTTTGTGGTGAAAAGAATTTGAATTTATAATTTCAAAATGAAAGTTTGGGAAAGTCCTTTTATTCCCTCTCATTTAACTTTCAAGAAGTTTCGAATTTCACTCAGTTTCACACAAGCAAGCACACCACAATCAAACAATCAATCAAATCTATCTATTTAATATAACATTCCAAAATTTAGAATTTTGGGATGTTACAAACCTACCACCCTTAAAATGAATCTCGTCCTCGAGATTTAGAGAGGCTAGCAAGAAATAGGTTAGGTTAGGGGTCTTCTCCAAATCCGTCAATCGTCACAGGGGGTCTCCTCAAAATCCATCAATTGACACGAAGGCCTGGGGTGCTACCACCCTTAGAAACATGGTTACGGTTCCATCAAAACTCATGTACTCCATCCTTATTGTTGGCAGGGTCGATTTTCTCAGATTCTCGGAAAAATTCCTACTCTGGCTCTTCCAATTGTGGCATAACCTTTTTACTCAATTCTCGTGCCCTTTCATCTTGGTACGGTTCTTCTGTGACTGGGTCTTCTTAGCTAACAGGTCTGGCGCCAATACTAAACAACTATCAATATCTCATGGTGGTCAAAAAAATTTGGTTTCTCCTGCAGGAATGGGTCTGGGTTGAACCTCACCGTATGACCTACGGTTGGCAACAACTGCCTTGTACAAGGGAAAATTGTCCTACCATTCTAAGGTTTGAACAAGGTTTAATATCGTCGTCTCTCTACTATATGTAAGTCTCTCAGATTTACCATCCCATATAGCAAGGCGAATAATAAGAGTAAGTCGGTATGGTGATCAATCCATCCCGCACCCAAATCATTACCTTGTATATGGTTCAGTGAATCTCGCATTCTAACACTCGGTCATCCTCACAAGCATTGCAGAATTTCTCTTGTGCATGAACTAGGTTAAGATAAATCCATTGATTCTGCAAGCCAAACAAACATCTATCGTTCCTTCACAACTCTCAGGTTTTGCGTAAACTCCTATAAAATCGTCTGTCGATAGAGTCGTAACTTCTTCCTGGGTTTTTCCTTCAGCAAGATTGTGCTTGCTTCTTGGCAAGTCCTGGAGCCTGTGGGTTATGGCCCATCTCATCACTTGTAAACCTTGAACTCATCATCGGGGGCAACAAATCATTATTCCAACATCCAGCTTCCTAGCATTCTTAAATCCATCCAATTGTACTGTCTCCCTTCCTTCTATTGGTACCAAACTAAGACGTGATTACTCAGACTCATCATGGAGTTGCAATTGCTCCATATTTACAATACCATACCTCCTTTATTCAATAGTACTTCATCTCTTCATCCTATTGAGATATCCCTAATATCGAGACAAAACTCGTACTCATTCTGTCCGAAGTCCACTTCGTGGAATATCACTATCTTTTCCAGAGGTCAAGTGTCCTCATAGGGTACTACCACCCTTGAAATGCACAAATTCATCCATAGACCATATTTCTCATAGAGTAACTACTCATAAAATCCAAATCAGTACCAACGATGCTCACTTTATTGATTCTCCAATGATTACAATCTCTTGCTTTTCCATTACATGCCTCAACTCATCGCCTCAAAAGAATTGTTCCCACTACTACTACTTTATTTCTCACAGACTCAACTATTTATCACGAGCCTCCTTCTCATTGGAACAGCCTCTAGCAAAGTGCCCCGCTTCATTATAGCAGAAACATATTACTTCTGATAAGTCTCGTGGTTTCCTTGTGATTACATAGCCTCCTTGGGTCCTCGGCTTCCTTTTTGGGCAACCACTGGAGTAGTGCCCTGAATCTCTGCACCTAAAACATATGATATGACGCAGGTCCTTCTTGGAATCCAATCTATTTCTCTTCCTGGACTTTCCCGTTCCAATCAGGGCTTCTATTTCATGTGGGTCATACTCCATTTCCACTGTCGGGAATGCTACTAGATCCCCATTCATACAATTTTGGGAGATGTGTCCTTCTTCTCCACATGAATAGCATGACTTGGTGCAAGGTTTAATTGGTTCTTCTTTGGGTGTGTCCTCCACCTCTTCCTTCAACACAGGTTCTTCTAAAATTTCCATGAGGGCTCCTTTCATTACTTCTTTCTTTTGCTGGATGGTTCTTTGTACCATGGGGTAAATGTGACACTGAGTAGGGTAGTGGGTAGTCCCTTCACACAAGAAACAAGTGATCTGCCTAGCTGGGCATTCTTCAGCTGGGTGACTTCCTTCACAATTAGGGCATTCATTCTTGTGTTCTTTATGGCTATGTCCTATTTCTCCACAAAGCTTGCATGCACGGGGTTTCTTCATATCCTTTCCATAAGGCTTCAAATTCTGGGACACAAGTCGAGACTTTAGCAGAGTCAACTTAAATTCTTTCCAAGTGGTTACTCCTTGCCATCCATTGATCGTTTGGTACATCCTCCACCAAGTAGCAGCACCTCTTTCAAAACACTGAAGAGTATGCTGGGTCATATCCTTTCCGGCTATAGTGTTATTCTCCATATGATCTTCCATGATATGAATCCATCGGTCCGTCACCAATTGAGTCATCGGTACAGAAAATATGGGTTCATCTCCATTCATCCTCTATTGGTTCCAAGGGTTTTGGGGTGGGATAAGAGAGATAGAGAGGGATGCACACAATACAAACAAAAGTTTTGAAAAGACAGATTTTATTGGTGGCTGTCAAAAAAACATCAAACAAATGACAACTCACAATCATCGCACCTAACGTAGGTATATAACAAGGGTTTGGTCTTCTAAAGGTCAATAAATCTTCAAAGTCGCCAAACTCTTCAGGTCATGTTCATGTCTCTGATGGCTACTTCCGATCATGCTTGTCCTTCTCAAGTTCTTTTGCCAGATCATCTCTGTCGACGCGAAGTCGTCCTTTAATATTCTAGAGTTGCGTTCCAACTTCGGGGTTTCAACATCCTTGGCATGAACCATGGTCCTACTGTCCTTCAGTTCCTGACGAATCTCCGGTATCTCGAGGTTTTGTTCCTCCAGGTTGGCTACTTCAGCTCTTGGGTCCTAAGTTCTTCACAAAACACTTCTTTGTTTTTTTGAAGGTTAGGACAGTAGGAAAGGCTCCTACTGCTTGTATATTACCACAATGTAAAAGTTTGTTACATATGCACAGGGTGGGGGGGAGAGGGGAAGGAAAATAACTACATAGCTAAGTTACAAGGTGGAGGCAACATCCTTAGTAAGGATCCCTCTACAGCTACCTCTGTGTGTAGGTTCATTGTATAGTTGCCAAAGTATCGTGCACAAGTTGTTTTTTGTGGTCAGGTAGTCTGTGTAAGAGGTCTTGAAAGTCATTTATGAACCTCCGTTTTCATGAGTCAATGCATGGCATCACTTTTCTAAAGTAATTGTTGTTGCGTTCCTTCCACAAGCTCCAAGCTGTCAGGAGGAAAATCTCCATGATCATTTTGTGGTTGTGCCTTTCTTTCAATCTTTCCAACAGCTGGAGGTGATGTTGGTGGTCACTCCAAGTAATGTTCAGTATCCTCCAGCAGGACTGGCTGAAAGTGCAGTGGAAGAAGAGGTGTTCCACCGTTTCTTCAATGTGTTGACCACATAATAAACAGTCCAGATTGGTCCCAATGTTGTAATGTCTTCGTTTGAGCATGTTCCTTGTATTGAGACGGTCAGATAGTAACAGCCACCCGAAAACCTTTATCTTAGCCGTGCACTTAGTTTTCCATAGCCATTTGAATGCCACATGTGCAGTTATCTCTCTAAAGTAGTAGCTGTAGTACGACGTTGTTTTGAAACTGTGTGCACCCCAACAGCAGGTCCATGTATCATTCACGTTCGTGAGTTCCATGTCTGCTACTTCTCTTTGGATCTGCCTCAGCTCATCGTGGGCTTGTACTGAAAGTGGGAGATGAAAGGTTGTGGCCAGATCAGTTGTGTTGAGGAAGGCCTGAACCGGAATGTCTTCAGACTTGCAGTAAGAAAATGCTCTTGGGTACTTTTCCTCATATATAGAATGGTTCCAGTCGTCTTTCCAGAACATGGCTGAGCTGCCGTTGGGTCACTCCCCGATAAATTGGCATTAATTGGATGAGGTCCCGCCACCAAAAGGAACCGCAGGGTTCTGTTGCATGGTGTACAGTCTCTGTATAGTATGTATTCCAGATGAGGTTAACCCAAGGCGTGTCATGCTGATTGTAGAACTTGTGTAGGAGTTTGAGAAACAAGGCGTCATTTTGAACATGTAGGTCCATTATCCCGAGTCCACCACTCTTTTGTGGGCGGCAGACCATGGACCAAGCTGCCAACGAGCTGCATTTGTCTCCATTGTCCGTTTTCTTGTTCCAGAGGCAGTATCGTCTGATTTTGTCCAATTGTGCAATAATTTTTGGAGGGAGTCTTAATGTACCCATCGGATAGATAGCCAGGGATGTAATGAGGGAGTTTACAAGGGCCAGTCTACCCGCATAAGACATGAGTGACATAGCCGTAGTGATTTTTCTTTCTGCCTTGCAAACAAACGGTGCCAAATCCAGAACCGAAGGCCGAGTAGTACCTAAGGGCAGTCCAAGGTAAGTAAATGGCATGGTTGCTTGAGCACAGCCAAAAAATCGCTGCCAACGCATCACATTTGTCCTGAGGGGTGTTCCTGAAGGTCCATCTAAAAATTCTTCATGTAATATTCCAGATCCTGGCGATACACCAGCTAAGGTTAAAACTGCATCCTTTGCTGATAGGTGCTCCATCAGCCTTCTACCATCCAATCCTTCCGACGAACTGCATGCTTAACTCAGCACAGTGACAATAGCATAAGCGGGCGATAACATCATGGATAGCCGTGTTTATGCCCATGTCATTGCCATGAGCTATCATTCCATAGTTGATATCTCCCGCCTTAGGGTTTTATAGACAAAAACTTTGGGTTTTTAACTCTCCATGTTCCGGTCTTTCTCCAATACACCTTGATCTCGGGTATTGACAACTTCAACAGTCTGCCAAGTTCCATAAGGGTAACCTTCCTAGGCCACACAAATCTCGGAATTCTTCAAAGCCTTCAAATTCTCCTAGTCTTCGGAGTCTTCAACCGTTGTAGTTTCAATTACTATTATCCACGGTAAAATCCTCTTCATTCCGAAGTGGTCTTAGTTGTCTGATATATTGTACTTCTTGGAGTGGTCTCATCAGCCGAATCTTCGTGTGGTTAAAAGGGGAAATGGGTATAGTCTAACTAAAAGGGGATATTTGATAAAGCTCATAAAAGAGGAGAGGTAAAAGGTCTATTTGAAAATGAAGTTGTAGAGAAAATCTTTCCTATGGGCTTGCCAGTTTTCTAGGGGTCACGTCCTACAGTCAACATGTGCTCTAATACCATCTTGTAGCGACCCGACCTCAGACGGTCAAGTCTCTGTGCTTAAGTGTCATCCCTGGATCGATATGCTGACACACACAGTACTCAAGGATTTATAACAGAGGTAAATCACATGTATAAAGTAACGTAAATAGTTTTACCTCAATCCATATAGTGGAAGTAACAACAAGGTTGTGGATTCCCATCAACACCAACGGCAAAGTTGAGTGTAGAAATCGTAACCCTAACATATAACTTACTCGTCGTAAGATTCCTGCAACATGAGGCGTTGCAGCCATATAGGTTAGTACATTGAATGTACTGGCAAATTTTCACACTGTATAGCAATGCTGAATAAAGGCTATCACTACATGCATATTTAGCTGGTGAAAGCTCTAAGTTTAATTTTTGCATAAAGCCAATTTTTCCCTACTACAAAGGATTATATTTTATTTAACTACAAAATTTGTTGAAAATATTGAGAAGGTTCCTCCAACTCAATCCCAATTAAAAGTTAACAACCCAACAAATTAATTAAGTAACGTGATGAGATCAACATGATAATTCAAGAACCAGATACTCAAGATGTCCATAACCGGGGACACAGCTAATCATGATTAGTTTGTACACTCTGCAGAGGTTTGCGCACTTTTCCCCACAACACTCGATCTCCTCTATTGGATTTCTCGCACTACATGGTGTTTGAGAAACGGATGACCGAGACACAGTCTTTCAGAAACATCAACTCTTTACTCTGGGCGGACAGTTACACCTACTTTCCCCTACATCTGCTAGCCCACCACTGAAAGAGGTCATGCAACATACTCAACTATGCTAGAGCCCATAATAGCTTGTGGTTGCACACGGAAGTTTCTAGCATGAATGATCTTATGATCCCTATGAGCCTGGGTGGAATTCCATAGGGTGATCACACGGGTACTCCGGGATCCCCTTGGGCAAGCACTGGGTTCTCCAGGTGCCCGGGCAAACCACTGGGTGCTCCAGGGCGCCTCTACCAATCCACCCAGATGTGTATTAAAGTAGCCACCTTAAGTTAACCATTAATAATAACTCTCACATCTGTCATGAATCACTCAAACCAAACCACGTCTACGAGCATAACATGGCGGTATAAGCATGACGTAGAAGTAACTCCCAAGGGTTTGATAATAAAAGGGCAATAGGTTCTACCTCATCAACTACTTCCCAGTACCCACATGTTAATCACATCCTAATCATGAAGTGTTTGAGGATTGTAGCTAATGCATAAAAACTAGGTAATAAAGGGGTATGATCAATGTGTTACTTGCCTTGTATAGTTTATGAACATGATTCGCACTCATAACTCCTGATAGTTCTTCTCATCACACTCCGGTCAATCTATCGTAAGCAAGCAAAAATAACCACACATAAGCAATCATGCAAAAGAATTGAAGAAAAGATCTCGGAAAACTTTGAAACCAAGCAAACAACTCTTGCAATAGAAAACAATTTCTAACAATACCAAAATTAAGTGAATTTTGCCTTATCGGAAAGTTTAGGTCAAGAGCTTTATTTTGCAAAAAGAATCAACTAAATCGGTGTTATAAAACTGAAGTTACGATCAAACGAAATTCAAATACAAATATGTTTGAATTCAAAATTTAAAACTTTCAAAAACATGTTTAAGTTGTTTATTTGGATAGAGGGAATCGTAACAAAGAAGTGGGCATTGGTTTCATCAAATTCCGACTAACTAGCAAAAAGTAATGATCGTTTTAAGATTAGGGAATAATCTGGAAAAAAACTACAACTAGGTCCGTGACGAAAAAAATAACAGAAAAAGACTAAATAACGAACGTTCGCTACCGAATGTTAACGAACGAAAACTGTTCGCTAAAGAAGCTAACTAATGAATGTTCACTAAATAATCTAATCTAAAAAAATAAAACCGGCAAAAAAGAAAACCGAAGAAAACCAAAAATTAAACTGGGCCGGGGCGGTTTATACCGGTTCAGGCGCATCGGATCCGGCGGTGGAGGTTTGGTCAACACCGGCAGCTTTCCACGGCGGCGGCTGCGGGCGAGGCGACTCCGGCGCGGGGTGGTGCTACGCAGTGACGGTGACAACGCGGGGCAAGGCGGCGGCAGCGCGGGGCAAGATGCAGCGGCGGCGGCAGCGGGGCGAGAGGAGGAGAGAGGGGGGGTTCGGGCGCGGCTTATATAGGCCAGGGGGGCGGCTTCGGCAAGGGGCGATGGCGGGAGGCGGCTCCGACCCGGACTCCTAGCCGGAGTCCAGCGAGGACATGGCGGCGCGTGCGGGGAAGGCGGTCGGCGGAGCTGGGCCGGCCCGGTCGGCATGCGGATCTCTTTTAAAAAAACACAGACAAAGAAAAAAGTAAAAAAAATGAAATAAAAAATATTATATAGGCATATAATATATCAAAATTTTCAGAAAAAGATATTCTGTAACTTGAACATTTTTCTAGCGTCAAATAAAATCCACAAAAATTCAAATAAAGCAAAGAGTGCTACTGGTGCAATAAAACCCAATAAAAATCATTTTAAAAATACTAAAATGATTTCAAATTTATTTCTTGCCAATTTTGTGATGTAGGGAATCATTTTACCCTATTTTCCATATATCTTATTTTTGAAGAAAAATAATTTGAATAAAATCCAAATAACTCCAAATTGAAAATAATTTCCAAAAGGACTTTAAATTTGATCCTTTTAAACTCTCAACTCATATTTGATATGTTTTGAAGAAGTCATTTTATCTTCTCTCATGAAAATCATTGAGTTGCTTGAAGTTTCTGAATTTGAAAATATTTCCAAATAAATTTCAAATCATTTCGAAACCCTTTTCATTTATTTAAATGGAAGAAGTCATGTCATCTTCTCTCCAGGGTTTTGTGGTGAAAAGAATTTGAATTTATAAATGCAAAATGAAAGTTTGGGAAAGTCCTTTTATTCCCTCTCATTTAACTTTCAAAAAGTTTTGAATTTCACTCAGTTTCACACAAGCAACCACACCACAATCAAACAATCAATCAAATCTATCTATTTAATATAACATTCCAAAATTTAGAATTTTGGGATGTTACATTGGAGCTTTCTATCCCTCAATCCCTCCATGGATTCTTGCTAGTTTTTGGGGGGAAAGGGAGAGGAGATCTATATCCACATTTCTACCAATCACTTTCTCCTCCATGTGAGGGGAACCCCTTGGATCTAGATCTTGGAGTTCTTGGTGTTCTCCTTCTTGTTCTCCTCTCATTTTCCTCCATAGATTTCATTGCTTTGGTGGGATTTGGGAGTGAGGGATTTGGGCACTCCGTGTGCCCTTTCCATTGCATTAGTTGCATCAGTTTGAGTTCTCCACGGTGATACGTGTAAGTGAAAAGTTGAGAAGCTTATTACTCTTGGGTGCTTGGTACCCTAGAGCTTGTTCCTCTTGGGTGCTTGGGCGCCCTAGACGGTTGGTGGTGCTTCAAAGCTCAGTCATTGTGGTGTAAAGCTCCGGGCAAGCATCGGGGTCTCCAATTAGGTTGTGGAGATTGCCCCGAGCAATTTGTACGGGTTCCGGTGACCACCCCCAAGGGTTGCCAAAGTGTACGGGTTCGGTGACCGCCCCCAAGGGTTGCCATTTGCACGGGTTCGGTGACCGCCCTCAAGGGTCCCTTAGTGGAATCATTGCGAGGGCGTGAGGAGATTACGGTGGCCCTAGTGGCTTCTTGGGGAGCATTGTGCATCCACACCGCTCCAAACGGAGATTAGCATCCGCAAGGGTGTGAATTTCGGGATACATCGTCCTCTCCACGTGCCTCGGTTATCTCTTACCCGAGCCCTTTACTTATGCACTTTACTTTGTGATAGCCATAGTATGACATGTTATATATCTTACTATCACGTAGTTGTTTATCTTGTTAAGCATAACTTGTTGGTGCACATAGGTGAGCCTGGATGATTTAGGTTTTGTGCTTGAAAAATTAAATGCTAGTTTTATTCCGCATTTGTTCAAACCTAAACCGTAATTTTTTAAAGCGCCTATTCACCCGCCCTCTAGGCGACATCCACGATCTTTCAACAGGTATGACTATCTTGATTCTGTCATAAAATCGTCATGGATGTACATGCATGACAGAAAATGTGACCTACTGTGACAAATGCGTATCATCACGGTAGTGTAATTTTTTTGTAGTGCTGATAGATGTTGATGATGTCTCCCCGTTAATGGCGCCAAAAGTTCCTTTTGATGCGGCTTGAAACTGCATCTGTATTTCCCCAAAGAGGAAGGGATGATGCAGTATAGCTACGGTAGGTATTTCCCTCACTTGTGAAACCAAGGTATCAATCCAATAGGAGTACCAAGCAACACTATGTAAATGGTACCTGCACACAAAGAACAAATACTTGCAACCCTACGCGTAAGAGGGGTTGTCAAACCCTCCACGGTAAAAAAATAGTTTAATTTGTATAAGTTTGGATAAATATATCTCGATGAAATGCGAAATAAAATAAGTAAAGAAAAAGTGCAGCAAGGTATTTTTGGGTTTTTGGAAATATAGATCTGAAAATAAATATGGCAAAAGATAGATCAGAAAGCAAATATGATAAAAGATAGACCCGGGGGCCGTAGATTTCACTAGTGGCTTCTCTCGAGAAATAGCATATGGTGGGTGAACAAATTACTGTTGGGCAATTGATAGAAGAACAAATAATTATGACGATATCCGAGGCAATGATCAATATATAGGCATCATGCCCAAGATTAGTAGACCGAAATGATTCTGCATCTACTACTATTACTCCACACATCGACCGCTATCCAGCATGCATCTAGTGTATTAAGTTCATGAAGAAACGGAGTAATGCAATAAGAACGATGACATGATGTAGACAAGATCTATTCATGTAGGAATAGACCTCATCTTGTTATCCTTAATAGCAACGGTGCATGCGTGCCTCACCACCCATTATGTCACTGGGAGAGGACACCGCAAGATCGAACCCATCACAAAGCACCTCTTCCCATTGCAAGAAAAGTCAATCTAGTTGGCCTAACTAAACCAAAGATTCGGAGAAGAAATACAAGGCTATAAATAATCATGAATATAAGAGATCAAAGAAGACTCAAATAATATTCATGGATACAAATTTGATCATAAACTCGAACTTCATCAGATTCCAACAAACAAACCACAAAAAGTCATTACATCAAATAGATCTGTAAGAGACCATTGTATTGATAATCTAAAAGAGAGAAGAAGCCATCTAGCTACTGCCTACGGACCCATAGGTCTATGGTGAACTACTCACGCATCATCGGAGAGGCACCAATGAGGATGATGAACCACTCCGTGATCGTGTTCCCCTCTGACCGAGTGCCGGAATAGGGCTCTAGATTGGATCTCGTGGTTCTGGAACTTGCGGCGGCTGGAATTGTTTTTTGTCGACTCCCCTAGGGTTTCTAGAATATTTGGGAATTTATTGGGTGAAGAGGCGGTGCAGGAGACCCCCATGGGCCCCACAACCCGCCAGGGCGCGTCTGGGCTCTTGGGCGCGCCCTGGTGTCTTGTGGTCCCCATGGGCCTCCCCTCTAGTCCTTCCTTGGCCCCGAAGTTGTCTTCTGGTTCAAAAAAATCTCCAAAAAGTTTTGCTGCGTTTGGACTCCGTTTGATAGGGATATTTTGCGAAGTAAAACACAAGCAAAAAAATAGCAACTGGCACTGGGCACTATGTCAATAAGCTAGTCCCAAAAAATGATATAAAGTTGCTATAAAATGAATATAAAACATCCAAGATTGATAATATAACAGCATGGAACAATCTAAAATTATAGATACGTTGGAGACGTATCACTTGCCGGTACATAGCCACATGCTCAAGGGCTTCCATTTCTTCTTGACTCATGGAGTCGTAGGTGCCATCGTCGTTAGCGATCATGGTGCGCCGGTTGGTGCACTCGAATGTATTGTGGCCTTGGCCTTGTCTTGACGGTCTCATCTGGTGGAGTTGTAGATGATGAAGCTCTCAACTTGAAGTTGCTTGTAGTTGGAGGACGACTCTAGGTTGTCGAAGTTTTCTTTTAACTTGACTTGACTTGTCGCTGTTGCTTGGTATAGATTTTGTTGAGGTGGAAGGCACCGTAGTCGTTGAAGCTTGATTGTAGGAGCCGTATGTCTTGAAGAGTACTTGGCATACTTGTAGTCATCTTGCATGTGTCACTCAGCCATGGTAGCTTGGTGCAGTAGCTCGATGAGGTTCGTGTACAGTTGGAAATCGGCGACCTTCTTGATAGGATGGTTGAGGCCATTCAAGAAACGTGCCATGGTTTGCTCCTCATCTTCCGTGACATTAGCTCGTATCATGGCAATCTCCATTTCCTTGTAGTATTCTTCAACGAACGTGGTGCCTTGTTTGAGGATTTGCAATTTCTTGAAGAGGTCACGGCTATAGTACGTGGGTACAAAGCACGCTCTCATGACAACCTTCATTTGAGCCCTTGTTGTGATGGGTTGGTCACCTTTTGCTCCTCGCCTCTCAATGACTTGCTGCCACAAAATGAGGACATAGTCTTGGAACTCAAGAGATGCCATGGCGATCTTGTTCTCTTCTTCATAGTTGTGCAAGCGAAAGATCTTGTCAACTTTCAATGCCCATGAAAGGTAGTCTTCGGGGTTGTTGCTTCCGGAGAACTTAGGCATGGTGAACTTGAGATTGCCGCAGCGTTGCTTGTCATTGCGTAGTTGTTGAGGGGGTTCACGTTCTTGCCGTGGTGGAGGATCTTGAGCCGCTTGCTCCTCGTGCTCTTCATTATTAGCTTGACATTGAGGACGTGGAATTCTTGCACGGTTCCTCATTTCTTGGTGCTCCTCAAGGCATGCGGCTTCTTCTTGTCGCTCTCGGCGGAGGACCTCTTCTTGTAGACGCACTTGGCGGTTTGTGGAACCCCGGCCCAGAGCAACCGGTTTACCCTGCATTGCCAGCCCAGAGATCGAGTCTTCTGGCAACACACAACAACATGGTATAGAAATAACCGCTTTATTGATACTAGCGGGGTACATAGGTCTGATATCACATCGAGATTCGAGGCCAAGCGGCACACACGGTGCTGCTGGACAGTATGTACATTATTTAATGAACATGGCTGGGGCCTCGATCACACGAAACTACGCGGCAACGGAAGAAAGTCGTAGCGGAACTCCATAGCACAGGGACACCGACATGGACACGGCCTAGACACGAGATGCGCTCCAATGCGAATCGACTTGCCTGAAAGCTGGCATAACACGCCAGGTCAGTACATTGAATGTACTTGCAAGCTCACAACAAACATAAGCACGGTGACAGACAATATCATGATAATTAATCAGGTTAAACTAATGCATGAAAATACTACAGATGCAAAGCAGCCGAACGGCGCACCGAGTCACACGGACTCGCTTACCAGACGGTTACCTCGTAACCAAATGATGAGCACTCCGGGGTCACACCTGAAATCAATCGCTCATGAACATCTCGAGTGTTCAAGGTTCATCACGAAACAATGCATCACAACAATTTCTAGTTGGCAAGATTAATTATAAAATTTGATCCATGGTGTGACTTACTCCCGAGTTTTGCCCATAATAGAGGGCGCGGCTATCGATAGATTAAATACACTCTGCAGAGGTAGCGCACTTTACCCACAGTACGGAATACCTGGCCTCGCACTCCCATTCGGGTGGACCAAAGTATCCCGACGAAACCCTCCCTTTGTCATGCACTCTCCCCGGCCACTCCGACCATCTCCCTCCCAGGGCTAGGTCTTGGGTGGCCCCGTGTTTACCAAAGACACCAACGGCCACCGTCGTGGCAAAACGGTCCCAAACAGGGACAAGGTACCATAAAAACAAAAACGAGCACACAAGGTTATGTCTGCCTACCGGGCGAGGGTATGCACGCCCATAACCTTCCCTCGCGGGAGGCACCGGTGAGAGCCACAACAAAGGACCGAATCAAGACCTTCCCATTAGGCAAATGTGGTCGCACTAAACTAGGAACCCGATTCAGTGGCACCATGATGTGATCAACATCATATTCAAGTTGAACTTAATCAAGTTTAACTCTTAAGAAAACTTTTTATTACTAACAATGGCAAAATACCAGAAATCATGCAACTACTCGCTATGCGAAGCAAACAACTCATGTTCATGGATCAAACTTAACCACATAATTATCTTGCAACACTAAGGATCAAACTTTCTGGTTATACCTCATTTTTGTCAACAAGCAATATTTTTATTGGTTCTTTATTTAAATGAAAATATCATTTAGTAAAATTAATACCACCAATTTCCATAGCAATATGCATAGTGTAAAACTCTTACTCTACTTAACCAAGCAAGGTCATGCATGCAACCAGTAACTAAAACAAGCATTTCTAACAGAATGAAGTGACTAGTAATTTACCAAAATTATTTACCAAATTTTAATGCAAATAAGAACTCATATTAAAGTAGAAAATCATAGATATTGAAATAACACAATCCAAATGCTGGTGTGGCTTGCCTTAGTGTAGAGGAGGATCACACCCCTCTTGGTTTGCTTCAAGACAAGCTTCTCCCTCTGAAAAACAATTTAGAACCACAAAAATAAATGTCAAAACACGTTCTGAAAATCACCAAAAATTCTAGACAGCAAGGAAAAATCCACCTTTTGGTGTGCTGCTAGAGCTTTCTGTAACAAAGACAATGCAAAAAGAATCAATTCATTTGGACTTATGGTTTAGGAGTAATGGCTGGTCAAATTTTAGTCAAAATTTTGAATTAAATTTGAATAAACAGAAAATCCTGGGGGGGGGGGGTGTGACGTCGAAGGCGTAAAATGGGAGTGCGCCTCCACTCGTACCGCTTCGGGCGCGAGTGGTGAGGCTGACACTGGGCCCCACCTGTCAGGAGAGAGAGGGGGATCGAGATCAGAGGGGTGGGGGCGGCGTTTCGCCGGAGCTCACGCCGGCGACGAGGGGTTTGGGACTAGGCTAGAGGGATGGATTGGAAGCGCGGCTCGCGGCGCACCTGCCCGTACCCGTGGCCTGGGGAGAGGTGGACGGAGCTGGCCGCAGTCGAGCTCGCAAGCTTCGGTGGCGGACGGGGTTCACCGGAGAGGTTGAAGACATCGGCTAGAGGCAGCTCCGAGGGTTTGGCGGGGTCCAGTGTAACACCCCAAAATTTTGACCTTGTTTTATTAATTAAAATTTTGCCAGGAAATTACATTTTTATTTTTCTGGATTTCCCTTTTGATTTCAGAACCCCTCTTCTCTTTAATATTGTGGGTTTTTACCTCAAGTGGAAACTTTCCAAAAGCATTATTGGATTTGTATGCTCTCTCAATAAAACAATTCTTATCAGTGGATCTATTTGCATAATCGTTTTTCCTGAGCTTTATTCTTTTAAAATGATTTTTCATAAATTTGGAGCCTCTGTTGCACTGCAACCATTTGATTAATGCATCTAAAATTTTCACCAAAATTTGGGGATGTCATGTGATGTTTCCACATCACTTTTATGCAAAAACATCCTTTGGTCATTGGAGATTTTGAGCTCTACATCAATTTTTCAAATCTGGTCCAGTAGGTATTTTTGCACTGCAACCTATTTAAATATTCTTTTAAAAATTCTTCCAAGTGTTTGGAGATGTCAGTAGATGCACATAATTCAACTTCATGCAAAAACCCAGTGATGTTCTTTGAAAAATTTGAGTGAATCAACCTCATTTTCATTCTGGTCCAGTTTGGTGATTTGTACTGCAACCCTATTTTATTTTGCTCTAGTGCCCATGAGCTTTTTCCTGCTGGTAGTCCTCCCGACCAAACCCTTAAGTCCAGGACATTGGACCCATTGGAGGATTTTAGGTGCTTGCAATAAGGCCTTTTTCTTTCTGTCCAAAACTGGAGTTTTGCAAAACTTGCACTAGCAAGTCTCTGGTTTTGCCCAAATGATGTTGCCATCATCACCTACATCTAGAGAGACCCTGATCTGGAGATTTTGGCCACTCCAAGAGTTGCCTAAATGCACTTAGCATTCTGTCGAACACTTGGTGTGCACAGTCAGTTTTGGCATGAGTTTTAGTTTGCACTGTGTACTTAATCCACTGACCCAGCAACCTTGTCCACTAAGATCCTAGCTACTCCTAACCTAGGTCTGCTAAGTGCCAGCCTCACCCAAGCCCTGTGGCACGCTTTGGCATTTGGCCGAACAGTTGGCGTGCACGCTCTGGGCGCGCCCAGAGCGCACGTTTTGCACGCGCGCGCACCGAGCCGCCGCGTCGCACTGCCGCCCTCGCCGCGTCCCACCCCTGGCCCTTGCTCGCCTGCAGAGCCACGCCCTGCCCTCGCCCTCTCACCAGAACCCTCCAAGCCACCCCTGGCGCCCTACAGCGCCGCCGTCAGGGCTCCCTTGGCGGCACGCCGGCGTCGGCAGTGGGCTCCTGCCATGGACGGCACCGCCCAAGCCACCCACGCGCGCCAGCTGCCCCCTGGGAACAGCCCGAGCCTATCCACAAGCTCGTCGGCACGCGCTCGTCGCCGCCACGTCGCCCTGGAGCTACAGAACGACGGTCGCCGGCGTTCTTATCCACGGCCGCCGCGGGACCAACCTCGAACGCCTATATAAGGGGACCCCGAGCTCGACCAAGCCCTCGGGCAACCTCGTTCTATCCCCCTAGTGCCCCCAACACCCAGCAATCGACGTCGGGAAGCCTTCTTCCCCGTCTCCGGCCAGTTCGGTCGCCGCCACAATCCAGTGCAATGCGTCGCAACCAGACCCTCCCCCGTCCATCCAACACCACCACCCATCTCCCCATGGTCTTGCGGAGCTGCCCAGCGCTTCACCCTCGACCAAGAACCACCGCAGCCCGGAACCCCAAAACCAATCGAAACCTCCTCCGCCGCGGAGCTCGCCGCCGGCGACTCCTTCCACCCCCGACGACCCAACGACCACCGGAAGGACCGCCCTAGCCTGGCGGATCCATCCCCGCCCTCAGGACCCCGCGGGGAGGCGCCGTTCGTCAACGGCGATCGCCGGAGTCCCGCCTCTGTTCGGGCAGAGGAAGAGGAGGGAGAGGGGAACTAGTCAAACCTGACCAATAGGCCCGCTGGACCCACTGTCAGTGACCCACGCACCACCCATCCTAGCTTTAGTGGAAGCGCAATATCCAGAGTACGTTTCCCCCTGTTCGAAAGCGTATTTTCCCCCGAAACATTTTCTTTTTCTGGTTTTATTAAAAACAGAACTTTGACTGGCTATATCTTTTAAAATAAAACTCCAAATGAGTTGATTCTTTTTCCTACCACTCTCAAATTTCATCTAGTTTATTTTAAGATTTATTTCAAAAATATTTGGGACAACTTTTTGTACTGTTTTTGAAATATTTGTTATTTGAATATTTTTTTTCAAAATAGGAAATGGAGAGAGAAGAAAACTTTCAAAAAGTGCACCCCCTTGCATACTCTTGAAGGCCAGCATTCTGAACTCTGGCATAATATTTTTGTGTGGTGTTTTGAGACGGTTACAACACCACCTTGACTTGGAGCATACGTTATTTTTATGTGACGATAAAGTCATACGCATGAGTGCACAATGGAGATTCTTTGTTGTTAGAAATGGACATGCTGGTGATGGTAATCATCCTCGTAAGCTTCTCATGCATACCAGAAGGAAGCCGGGAAAGTCGCGGTCTTGGGTAGACACGAGCTTGTCCCTAGTTCCTCGTTGAGACGAGTATGTCCGGTATGGCATGGTGAGGCTTGATGAGTGGTGAGTTTATCTGTTAATGGAAATATTTTTGTCATGCTAATCCTAGGAGAATACTTTGACCTCCTGAGTCGGCCATAGATCGAGTCTTGTTCCAGTAAACCCCCATACTTGTTTCGTACTACCACCTGTCCCTGCCCAGGTAGGGTACGGTTCAGTAAGTTGTCAACCCCTTACCAAAGCACACACCATACAGAGAGGCCATGGTGGAAGATACCGGCTGCATCCGGTAGGCATGCCACCTGGTCCAGGGGCATGGGTGTTTCCGGTTGGGACCGAGAGGGGGGCACCCCTTAGAGCGCGCGATATAAATTTGATCCCATGCTACGTCAAGGTTGTAGCCTCCCCACTTAGAGTTTTGCTTGACAGGTTGTCGTGGGTGATTCCAGACACCGGTAAGTTAAGCTGGTGTGTGCAGGTCAGGCGTGTTTTCAATTAAAAGGCCGTAGGCGGAATTAGTCCCGATGGACTAAATAAACCCGTTACTCGTGGGTAAAGAGTACACCCTCTGCAGAGGTTATATCTATTCGGATAGCCATGTCCATGGGTAAGGACTAAAGTCTGTGATGGGTCTAGTGATGGTTTTCGGATGGAGAAACGGCTAAACTGGAACATAGTAACAGTATTCGGATGGAGAAACGGCTAAACTAGAACATAGTGACGGTCTTCGGATGGAGAAACAGCTATACTAGATCATTGATTATGACCTATGACATATGAGGATTTTGTTTATTATTATTATGGACTAACCATTTACATTATTTGAATTATTAAGTATCCCTGGGATGGTTCTACCTCCTGGATACTCACTGCGATTATTATTTATAAGCCCTTTATGTGGCGTCGCTCAGACGCCCGACTGCGGCATGCTTGTTATTTATTTATCCTTTATAAGCCCTTTATGTGGCGTCGCTCAGACGCCCGACTGCGGCATGTTTGTCATTTCTTTATTATTTATAAGCCCTTTATGTGGCGTCGCTCAGACGCCCGACTGCGGCATGTTTGTCATTTATTTATTATTCATAAGCCCTTTATGTGGTGTTGCTCAGATGCCCGACTGTGGCATGCTTGTTATTTTCTTTTATTCCTAAGCCCTGTATGTGGTGTCGCTCAGACGCCCGACTGAGGCATGATTTATCTTATTATCCTTTCGAGGCGTCGCTTCAGACACTCGATCGGTGCATTCTATAACTCTACTCCCGTATTTGCATATTCATAGTTTACCGCATGCGTGCATCATGGATTTCGTATATTTCATGACAGACGTTATGATCATAGAATATTTCGGAGCATGATTATCCCTTATTATATTATACCCGTGTTCTTAATGTTTGCGAGTACATTCAAACGTACTCACTGGCTTGTCCCTGGCTATTGTCTTGGCCAGATTTCTCGCTTGGAGAGAGCGTTGCGATGACAGCCCCGGAACCTACGCAATGATGATAGCAGCCTCGCGAAGATAGGAGTTATCCTGGTCAGCTGTTCTTGTGGGAAATGGAGTCCCATAGACGCAGATGAACCACAAACCGCTTCCGCCATCAACCACTAGAAACCAAGTGTTGTACTCACAGGCCACATCTTGTACTACATATTTTGTACTTTGCTTGGAATTCTTGTATCAAGTTGGTGCCTCATTAGCTAACAGTAATCCTGGGGCTGGTGAGCACAAAGGCCATTTTCTGGGAAATTAATATCCCGAAAAACCGGTCCTGACAGACTTGGTATCAGAGCCAGGCTGACCATCGGCTAATCCTATCTTAGCCAGGTCAACAAAACTAGGTTAACCAACCCACCAGACCTTAACCAAACCCCAGCCAAGCTTCTCGGGTAAGATAGCCCAAAGTGACCCGACGCCTTTCGGCAGACGGTGCCCAACCTATCAGCCTAGCCCGTCGATCACGCGCCAGTGGCCGGCCCCTAAATAGTTCTTTTTGCAAGCGTGCGAAGGAAGACTCCGTCCCCTTTTCCTATAAAAAGGGCACGCTAGCCTCAACACTCACAGCCTTTTTCCTTGCCATGCCGACCCCCAGTATTTATCTGAGAACTCCAGACGCAACCCCGGGTAGTTTTGTTAAATTATTGTGGGACTTTACCTGCAGTACCATGAGTGCCATCCATCCACCCCAGTACGAGTTGCTCAAATCGAGGATCACCCCATCCACCTCGAAATATTGGGCAGTGGTGCACATCCCTCCCGCAAACCCAAACCAAGACCCAACGGAAGTTTCCTTCGTGGGGAAATCCATGCCAACTCCGCATATGGCCATTGAAGCTGCTGCATACGAAGCGCTTGCTCGTCTTCGATTCGCGGTACCCTATGCCAGCGAACGTGGATATTATTACTTTCCGAGTCGTGCAGCACCCGGAGAAGTAGCGTCTTTTCCCGGTGGGTGAATTGAGAGAGATCCAGTACTGGCCAACCTTGCCCAGTATGTTATCGCTCAAGAGCGTTTGACCCAGCGAGTTATGGGTTATCTCCAGAGCCTCGCTGATTTAAATCCTCAAATCGCTATTGGCAGACCACTGAGACCTGACCAGGAGAGGCGCGTTCATCGACTGGTCAACCCGCTTCCCCCGATAGAAGAGGAGTGTGCCCCAGTACCAGAGACGTTCTCTCGGGACCCTATCCATATGCCGTTTTCATTGTAAACGTCATAGCTATGTTTATTTGTGTGTTGCAGCTTATGATTGTACCCTAAGTTTGTGCTATGAGCAAATTTTTTGGTTTCAATTAATGGGAGTATTTTTTTTTTTTAAAAACAACCCTTAGCAAATCTCGAGGACGAGATTTTTCTTAAGGGGGGTAGTGTTGTAACACCCCAAAATTTTGACCTTGTTTTATTAATTAAAAATTTTCCAGGAAATTAAATTTTTATTTTTCTGGATTTCTCTTTTGATTTCAGAACCCCTCTTCTCTTTAATATTGTGGGTTTTTACCTCAAGTGGAAACTTTCCAAAAGCATTATTGGACTTGTATGCTCTCTCAATAAAACAATTCTTTATCAGTGGATCTATTTGCATAATCGTTTTTCCTGAGCTTTATTCTTTTAAAATGATTTTTCATAAATTTGGAGCCTCTGTTGCACTGCAACCATTTGATTAATGCATCTAAAATTTTCACCAAAATTTGGGGATGTCATGTGATGTTTCCACATCACTTTTATGCAAAAACATCCTTTGGTCATTGGAGATTTTGAGCTCTACATCAATTTTTCAAATCTGGTCCAGTAGGTATTTTTGCACTGCAACCTATTTAAATATTCTTTAAAAAATTATTCCAAGTGTTTGGAGATCTCAGTAGCTGCACATAATTCAACTTCACGCAAAAATCCAGTGATGTTCTTTGAAAAATTTGAGTGAATCAACCTCATTTTCATTCTGGTCCAGTTTGGTGATTTGTACTGCAACCCTATTTTATTTTGCTCTAGTGCCCATGAGCTTTTTCTTGCTGGTAGTCCTCCCTACCAAACCCTTAAGTCCAGGAGATTGGACCCATTGGAGGATTTTAGGTGCTTGCAATAAGGCCTTTTTCTTTCGGTCCAAAACTGGAGTTTTGCAAAACTTGCAC
The DNA here is from genome assembly GCF_018294505.1 of Triticum aestivum. Taxonomy (NCBI): domain Eukaryota; kingdom Viridiplantae; phylum Streptophyta; class Magnoliopsida; order Poales; family Poaceae; genus Triticum; species Triticum aestivum. The sequence goes on from NC_057799.1 coordinate 334,402,426, forward strand.
TAGCAAGTCTCTGGTTTTGCCCAAATGATCTTGCCATCATCACCTACATCTAGAGAGACCCTGATCTAGAGATTTTGGCCACTCCAAGAGTTGCCTAAATGCACTTAGCATTCTGTCGAACACTTGGTGTGCACAGTTAGTTTTGGCATGAGTTTTAGTTTGCACTGTGTACTTAATCCACTGACCCAGCAACCTTGTCCACTAAGATCCTAGCTACTCCTAACCTAGGTCTGCTAAGTGCCAGCCTCACCCAAGCCCTGTGGCACGCTTTGGCATTTGGCCGAACAGTTGGCGTGCACGCTCTGGGCGCGCCCAGAGCACATGTTTTGCACGCGCGCGCACCGAGCCGCCGCGTCGCACTGCCGCCCTCGCCGCGTCCCGGCCCTGGCCCTTGCTCGCCTGCAGAGCCATGCTCTGCCCTCGCCCTCTTACCAGAACCCTCCAAGCCACCCCTAGCGCCCTACAGCGCCGCCGTCAGGGCTCCCTTGGCGGCACGCCGGCGTCGGCAGTGGGCTCCTGCCATGGACGGCGTCACCCAAGCCACCCACGCGCGCCAGCTGCCCCCTGGGAACAGCCCGAGCCTATCCACAAGCTCGTCGGCACGCGCTCGTCGCCGCCACGTCGCCCTGCAGCTACAGAACGACGGTCGCCGGCGTTCTTATCCACGGCCGCCGCGGGACCAACCTCGAACGCCTATATAAGGGGACCCCGAGCTCGACCAAGCCCTCGGGCAACCTCGTTCTATCCCCCTAGTGCCCCCAACACCCAGCAATCGACGTCGGGAAGCCTTCTTCCCCGTCTCCGGCCAGTTCGGTCGCCGCCACAATCCAGTGCAATGCGTCGCAACCAGACCCTCCCCCGTCCATCCAACACCACCACCCGTCTCCCCATGGTCTTGCGGAGCTGCCCAGCGCCTCAGCCTCAACCAAGAACCACCGCAGCCCGGAACCCCAAAACCAACCGAAACCTCCTCCGCCGCGGAGCTCGCCGCCGGTGACTCCTTCCACCCCCGACGACCCAACGACCACCGGAAGGACCGCCCTAGCCTGGCGGATCCATCCCCGCCCTCAGGACCCCGCGGGGAGGCGCCGTTCGTCGACGGCGATCGCCAGAGTCCCGCCTCCGTTCGGGCAGAGGAAGAGGAGGGAGAGGGGGACTAGTCAAACCTGACCAGTGGGCCCGCTGGACCCAATGTCAGTGACCCACGCGCCACCCATGCTGGCTTTAGTGGAAGCGCAATATCCAGAGTACGTTTCCCCCTGTTCGAAAGCGTATTTTCCCCCGAAACGTTTTCTTTTTCTGGTTTTATTAAAAACAGAACTTTGACCAAACTTTTACTGGCTATATCTTTTAAAATAAAACTCCAAATGAGTTGATTCTTTTTCCTACCACTCTCAAATTTCATCTAGTTTATTTTAAGAGTTATTTCAAAAATATTTGGGACAACTTTTTGTACTGTTTTGAAATATTTGTTATTTGAGTATTTTTTTTCAAAATAGGAAATGGAGAGAGAAGAAAACTTTCAAAAAGTGCACCCCCTTGCATACTCTTGAAGGCAAGCATTCTGAACTCTGGCATAATATTTTTGTGTGGTGTTTTGATACGGTTACAACACCACCTTGACTTGGAGCATACGTTATTTTTATGTGACGATAAAGTCATACGCATGAGTGCACAATGGACATTCTTTGTTGTTACAAATGGATATGCTGGTGATGGTAATCATCCTCGTAAGCTTCTCATGCATACCGGAAGGAAGCCGGGAAAGTCGCGGTCTTGGGTAGACACGAGCTTGTCCCTAGTTCCTCGTTGAGACGAGTATGTCCGGTATGGCATGGTGAGGCTTGATGAGTGGTGAGTTTATCTGTTAATGGAAATATTTTTGTCATGCTAATCCTAGGAGAATACTTTGACCTCCTGAGTCGGCCATAGATCGAGTCTTGTTCCAGTAAACCCCCATACTTGTTTCGTACTACCACCTGTCCCTGCCCAGGTAGGGTATGGTTCAGTAAGTTGTCAACCCCTTACCGAAGCACACACCGTACAGAGAGGCCATGGTGGAAGATACCGGCTGCATCCGGTAGGCATGCCACCTGGTCCGGGGGCATGGGTGTTTCCGGTTGGGACCGAGAGGGGGGCACCCCTTAGAGCGCGCGATATAAATTTGATCCCATGCTACGTCGAGGTTGTAGCCTCCCCACTTAGAGTTTTGCTTGACAGGTGTCGTGGGTGATTCCAGACACCGGTAAGTTAAGCTGGTGTGTGCAGGTCAGGCGTGTTTTCAATTAAAAGGCCGTAGGCGGAATTAGTCCCGATGGACTAAATAAACCCGTTACTCGTGGGTAAAGAGTACACCCTCTGCAGAGGTTATATCTATTCGGATAGCCATGTCCATGGGTAAGGACTAAAGTCTGAGATGGGTCTAGTGACGCTTTTCAGATGGAGAAACGGCTAAACTGGAACATAGTAACGGTATTCGGATGGAGAAACGGCTAAACTAGAACATAGTGACGGTCTTCGGATGGAGAAACGGCTATACTAGATCATTGATTATGACCTATGACATATGAGGATTTTGTTTATTATTATTATGGACTAACCATTTACATTATTTGAATTATTAAGTATCCCTGGGACGGTTCTACCTCCTGGATACTCACTGCAATTATTATTTATAAGCCCTTTATGTGGCGTCGCTCAGACGCCCGACTGCGGCATGCTTGTTATTTATTTATCCTTTATAAGACCTTTATGTGGCGTCGCTCAGACGCCCGACTGCGGCATGTTTGTCATTTCTTTATTATTTATAAGCCCTTTATGTGGCGTCGCTCAGACGCCCGACTGCGGCATGTTTGTCATTTATTTATTATTCATAAGCCCTTTATGTGGTGTCGCTCAGACGCCCGACTGTGGCATGCTTGTTATTTTCTTTTATTCCTAAGCCCTGTTTGTGGTGTCGCTCAGACGCCCGACTTAGGCATGATTTATCTTATTATCCTTTTGAGGCATCGCTTCAGACACTCGATTGGTGCATTCTATAACTCTACTCCCGTATTTGCATATTCATAGTTTACCGCATGCGTGCATCATGGATTTCGTATATTTCATGACAGACGTTATGATCATAGAATATTTGGGAGCATGATTATCCCTTATTATATTATACCCGTGTTCTTAATGTTTGCGAGTACATTCAAACGTACTCACTGGCTTGTCCCTGGCTATTGTCTTGGCCAGATTTCTCGCTTGGAGAGAGCGTTGCGATGACAGCCCCGGAACCTACGCAATGATGATAGCAGCCTCGCGAAGATAGGAGTTATCCTGGTCAGCTGTTCTTGTGGGAAATGGAGTCCCATAGACGCAGATGAACCACAAACCGCTTCCGCCATCAACCACTAGAAACCAAGTCTTGTACTCATAGGCCACAATGGTCTTGTACTACATATTTTGTACTTTTCTTGGAATTCTTGTATCAAGTTGGTGCCTCATCAGCTAACAGTAATCCTGGGGCTGGTGAGCACAAAGGCCATTTTCTGGGAAATTAATATCCCGAAAAACCGGTCCTGACATCCAGGCAGCACCAGCTCAGGTCATCATTCATCGTAATCTTCTTCGGAATGGGACGAAGATGTAGAAGAATGGTTGACCAAGAATGCACGAATTTCCTCCATCCTTGCATCGTTCTCCTCCTTTTGTGCGGTGAGCTTGTTGTCGAAGTAGTCTATTGTACGTTGCTCGGATTGTCGCAAGTCAGTAGCAAGTATGTCGATGCGGTCGCCCAATGCTTCATTCTCTTGATACAAAGCTCTTTGCGCGCCGAAGAGGTGGTTCTTGGTGTCGTAGATGTTTGGGTCCTCATCTTTCTCGATGAAGAGTGGATTCTTCGAAGTAGTTGGCATATCCATCATTGCAAGAAAATTTGTGAATGGAAGAAAGGAAAGAACTATACCAAATGTGCCTTATCCGATGTTGAGAATGGATCAACGATCACTCAATAATGTAACAAGGAAATAGCATAATTGGTACCGGATCTTGTCGATTCTCACACCTACACAAGTAAGGCTTTTGGAGTAGCTTGGTTAGGATGGTGGCACAAAGTTTATGCAATTGTTAGTGAGATTCAAATAGTATTGAAAAAGATTTGCAAAGTTGCAAATGCAATAAGTAGACCAATAGCAATATGTGGCACACGGAAACAGATACACACGGATAGATAGATAGACGGGGTCGTGCAACCAAGGAAGGAGCTCAAAATGTTGAATCCATGGAAAATGCTCTTATTACACAACACAAGAGACATGTTAGCACGATTTCTCAATAGGTGGATATGAGGTTTGTGCACAACCTACAAAGCAAAAATGCAACGACTTCTATCCCAAGTATGCTATATATGTATGATGTTCCGGTGGTATGATCCAAGATGATCGAGTATGAAAATCTTTATGCAATGTGGTATGATTCTATGGCAATTGCTTAAAAGCTCTTTGCTTTTCTTTCTCTTTTGCTTAAAAGCTTGTTTGTTCTTTTGATCTCTTTCTTTGGCCACTTATGCAAAACTTCACGAACCAACATAGCAATTGTGTATGCGGGAACAAGGATGTTGCACTAGTGATGACAATATGATACCAAGATATGGATACCAAGGTGATATGATATATGCACTGGAGAGGATGCTCACTAATGTGCACAAGTAATGTTGCCGGCAATACTCAAAGGCTAGTCTCAATAGCAAAGTGCGCAAAAGGTAGGCTAGGAGGTTATCAATGCAATGGCAAGGGAGAGTGTTCAAGAGTGTCGTCGAGGTTACCGCCCTTGCTTATGGTTGATGGTCTCAAAATGGTGAAGTGGTTGTTGTCGATGAAAAGTCCGTGGCGAAGATGAGCGGTGGTGATGTTGTTGTCGAACCGTCCCTAAGTAGCTGAAACATGTTAGGAAACAGAAACCGCAAGTCAAATTCTCAAAGCAAATGTGACAAAATTGTCGGAGGTTGTAGCGGGTAAGCGATGGTGGTTGCAGAAAGCGGTGGTGGTATGCGGAAATATTGGTGGAAAGCCGGTCAAAATTGGCAAAGTTAGGCGGAAAAGGAAGTGGTGGATGAAGTGCTACTATGGGAGGCCGGATGTCCGGGGGCCACGGGCCAGATGTCCGGTGCTCCAAATCTGTGATGAATTCGGTGGATCTCGTGGGAAAGAAAAAAATTTGGGGCAAAATTCGAGAAATTTCTTGGATGGAATTTGTGGAAAAGGCAAGGGAAGCTAGATCTACGAGTAACACATCAAATCCACAGATCAAATCCAAAAAAAATCATCACACCAACAAATCACAAAAAAATTGGTAGCACTATTTTTATGGGGATTTTCAAAATTGGGACAAAACACGACAAAATTAGGCTAGAAAACAAAGAGGGAGACTCCAAAATCATGATCAACCTTGGCTCATGATACCAAGATGATGTAGGGTGGAACCCTAGAGTCCGATCTTTCACGATTGGAGCGGATCCCGTGAAGAACACGAAGAGCACACGAGGGGAAAACACAACGGAAACGAGAGGAAAACACACAAATCAACGGGATTCGATTACACATGTGCTAGATCCGAGTACACAACGAGACACACGTTCCAAAAAAGACAAGGGACGATACAAACGGTCAGTAGTTCTTCCCAATCCATGAGGAGATGGGGGCTTGAATCCACGAGGGGATCTTCCCTTGACGGGGTCTTGAATCCACTTGGGGGAGATTCTCCTAGGAGGCCTCGGTCTCCAATGGAGTAGGGGTACAAGTGGATGAGCAATGCTATAATCTCCAAAATGAGCTATCACAATGCAAATCCTAAAATGGTGATGGAGGAGGAGTATATATAATCTAAGGGGGCGAAGGGGTACATGGGCTTCGGCCATTTCACTATGCCTAGAGAAGGGCCGGATGTTCGGGCGTCGGGCCGGATGTCCGGGGCCGGCTGGTCACTCGGGCATGTTCTGTGATGAAGGGTCGGATTTCTGGGGTTGGGCCGGATGTCTGGGCGGCTCGAGATGGATGTCCGGGCCCTGTAGCTCTGGCTGCTGGGCTGCGGCTACGGTTGGTGTTGTCGGCGTTCTGGGAACCAGGGTACCCAGACTTGCCTGCTTGCGGTCCACGGTGTGGCTCCCTCGACGGCCTGGTACGGCCCGTCTACGAGACCGCCAAGACAAAACCCTCGCGAGGGCCCCTGGCCTCGCGAGGCGGACGACACCAAGACCTCCAGAGGGGGCGGCGTCCGCAGGTGGCCTCCCGAGAAGAGGAGATTTCTATGCAGGTACCCAGCTTCACGAGGCTATGATGACGTGAGCCGTGACGACCAAGGCCAGATGGGCGCCAGCGGGCGCAGAGGAGGCAGTTTCCTCTTTGGTGCTAAGGAAGCAAGGACAGGTGTGGGTTCCCGAGGAACCTACCAAAGGTTTCCATTCTGGTGCTACAAGACCAAGGCCACGAGCTCGGCAGGACGGATGTCATCACCGAGCCCGCCGCTGCGTCACGACTAGAAGCTTTGCAGGAGAAGACCACCTTTTGTCACGATAGGATGTACCTCTTGTCTCCTTTCAAATAGGCCGTTGTGGTATCCCTTCCCGCCTAAGTTTCCAGGGAAGAGGACCGAGGCCACTATAAATATAGGTTAGCCACCACCGTAGTAGGGGACGACTCATTCTGACTCCACCATAGCCCTCGTGAGGCTGTTCATCCACTATACTACTTCATACTCAGCCCCTCGTGAGGCCAATCCACCACAAAGCAGGAGTAGGGTTTTACACCGCATGGTGGCCCGAACCTGGGTAAACTGCCATGTTCATCTTCTTCTCTCTAACGTGAATCCGGCTACGCTAGGCTGTGGGGGCGACGAGCTTGAAGCTTGAGAGGCGGGGGACACAATGTTTACCCAGGTTCGGGCCCTCTCGATGGAGGTAATACCCTACTTCCTGCTTGATTGATCTTGATGATATGAGTATTACAAGAGTTGATCTACCACGAGATCGTAGAGGCTAAACCCTAGAAGCTAGCCTATGGTATAATTGTTGTTGTTGTCCTACAGACTAAACCCTCCAGTTTATATAGACACCGGAGGGGGCTAGGGTTACACAGAGTCGGTTACAAGGGAGGAGATCTACATATCCATATTGCCAAGCTTGCCTTCCACGCCAAGGAGAGTCCCATCCGGACACGGGTCGAAGTCTTCAATCTTGTATCTTCATAGTCCAACAGTCCGTCCAAAGGATATAGTTCGGCTGTCCGAGGACCCCCCAATCCAGGACTCCCTTAGTAGCCCCTGAACCAGGCTTCAATGACGATGAGTCCGTCGTGCAGATTGTCTTCGGCATTGCAAGGCAGGTTCCTCCTCCGAATACTCCATAGAAGATTTTGAACACAAGGATAGTGTCCGACTCTACAAAACAAGTTCCACATACTACCGTAGAGAGAATAATATTTCCACAAATATAATCTGCTGATGACTTTTCATAACGTGACATCACACCACGGCCTGATCATTATTCGAACCGTTTTTCTCAATCAGCCTGCCACTGCATGTTTTGCGAGGCGATTTTATTGGCACGCCTTGTCGAAGCAGAGATCGTGTCCCCCTTATTACGGGATTCTCATCAATACGGATGTGGGTAACCCAATCGTGCCCGTTGGTATGACTCCTCGATTTTAGGCAAGTCCCAAATGGCCACGAGGAGGACGCTTGATATTCACCCTCTTTATAAAGAGGCCAAGGCCTGTCCTTATTCTTGTCGTACTCAATCGAATCCTTCCCCCGCCTAGAGTTCCAACACCCAAGGCTCAGGTCAGGCGCTTCGGACCTTCAACCATGTCCGGATCCAACCTTCAAGGTCGGTGGATGCCCTCCTCTGCCACAGAGGAAGACATCAAGAAGCTAAGAGAGGCTAGGTATCTGACCGCCGAAATCTCGCACAAGCTACCTGCTCGAGGGCAGGTCATTCCCACTCCCGAACCCGGCGAGAGCGTCGTATTCATCTCTCACTTCCTCTGAGGGCAAGGCCTTGTTCTAGATCCCTTTGTTAGGGGGCTCATGTTCTATTACGGGCTGGATTTCCATGACCTGGCCCCGGATTCCATCATTCATATTTCGTCGTTCATCGTCGTGTGTGAGGCCTTCCTCCACGTCACCCCGCACTTCGGCTTGTGGCTCAAGACCTTTAATGTAGAGCCGAAGACGATTAATGGGCGACACGCAAAATGCGGAGGAGCCGTAATAAGCAAAGGCGCCGATGTTCCATGGCCAAAGGGTTCCTTCCCGGAGGTATCCAGCTTATGGCAACGGGAGTGGTTTTACATCACAGCCCCCCGCGGTACTAAGCGGGTGGCCGCCCCTGCCATTCGCTCGGGCCCCCCACCACAACTGACGTCATGGATCAACAAGGGGCTGGACTGGGGGCCAGTAAATGATGTGCCGATATTGCAGAGTCGCATCCGAGATCTCCTCGAGATAGATGTCAGCCTGGTCACGGTAATGCAAGTCATGCTAGTTCGTTGAGTCCCGCCTTGCAAACGTCGACCCCTCCGTATGTGGGAGTTCAACCCGGAAGGACCGCAAGCTATTCAGCACTTCCTTGGCATGACACTCGAAGAGATGTACAAATTGTTCTTTGGACCACAAATAAGGTGTCCGGACACCACCGAGGATGTGGGTCTGAGCTGCAATCGTCCAGATACCCAAGTAAGTAGTCCTTCGGCTGAACCCGTTGTCTCTTTATTTATCACAACATCATTTTGAAAAGTCGCTCTTTGACCAGGACTGGGTAAAAAAGGCGAAGATGATCAGGTGTTCGGCCCCCCTTCCCGAAGGCTCAGCAGATCCAGTACTGGCCAGAATGCTTGAGCTGGCGCCTTATCAGGCGTCCTCAGTGGAAGATAAAGGGGGAATAAAGAGGCTGAAAGCGGGCCTCGCTCATTATTCATCCAAACCGGGGGAATTAACGCCTCCGCGAAGGAGGATAACCGGGGAGAAGAATATGAAATTCCCTCTCCCCAGGGAAGGAAGAGGACCACCTCTCAAGACTTGGAAATAATGGTTTCCAAACGAGGGAAGAAATCTTCGCCAGAGGGTCCTACACCGGACGGTACCCTTGCCGCACAGTGCCCGCAAGGGGATCAGCCCTCCACCAAGCTGTAAGTAAACAAAAAGTACTTAATAGTAAAAATATCCTGCTTTACTTCTGAGGACAATAACCGAAGCATATATCTTGTAGTTCGGATCGTAGCCCTTCTCGATAGAGTTCGTCTTCGGGGGATTTTCTTCCAGAGATGATGGAGAGCGAAACACCTCCCCATGCCTCCCCGCCTCATGAGGCGGGCGACCCTGAGGTGTCGTCACGGAGGATTTCTCCTGATCCACCAAGGCCAGAGGGTAATCCTTCGGCCACCCGAAGTCCGGAGTATGCGGCTCCTAAGGAGAGCAACAGAAAGAGGCCGTGACCGTCCGGTGCACGACCCGGCGCACTGAAGGATCTTCTGGAGCAAGCGGCTATCTCAGAAGTGCATCGTACGCTAATGGGTACGGTGGTTGAGAGGATTTCATCCGCCGAAAGCGGGCTGCATGAAGCTTTTATGAGCCTGCTAAGAGGCTTTGAGGTACGCAAAGTAGTATATGTTTTTGATGGTACCGCACACGCTAGGTGTGCCATATGCAGGTAGTAGCCCCTGAGACTCTGGTTGCTGTCGAAAACGGCGGCAAACAGAGGATCATAGTCCCAGGTAATAATCATGCCGCCTTCATGTGCAGGTGGCGGAAGGTCCGGTGGCTAGCCGGACTGGTGAGTTTGCCGAGCTGAGGCGGCAACTTGATGCGGCAGATGCCAACATCGTGCTTGTAAACAAGCGGCTTGACGAGGCACATGGTATGTGATTTCTCCGGTGATCAACACATAGTAAGAGGAGCATGATGCTAGTATCTTTAATATGTTGCGACTGCAGATGGAGCTGCCGCCGTGGAGACCCTTCGGGCGGAACTTACCCGAGCCAAGGAACAAGCCAGGAAGAGTGATGCGGCCGCTCTAAAGGCGGTCGAAGAGCTGAGAGCCGAACAGGCTGCGCATTGCCAAAGCAAGGATAAAATAGCCAAGATGGCCGTTGAGTTGAAAGATGCCGCCGATCGTTACGAGCTTCTTGAAAAGGAAAGCCGAGCGAAGGCGACGGACCTGGAGAAGGCCATGGTAGCAGCCAAGGAAGCCCGCTCTAAAATCAGAGCGGCGAAGGAGGAGCTGCGTCAAGCTGGAGATATCGTGGCTGGGAAGCCCTTTTTGTTGCGGACGAAGTTCGGAGATCCGAAGTATGCCCTTCTCGATCAATTATGGAGTTCGGCGGACGCATACGTGGATTTGGCAGCGAGTGCTGCTGATGCGGCCGAGTTTTTCAAAGATCAAAAAGATCGTGAAGTGGAAAAGTTGTTCTGGTCGCAGTTCAATGTTCCGGTGCGGCCGCTGCTGTTAAATGAGCGAATGACCGAGTGGGCCGAGCTCCATAGGTTGTCCGGACTTGCCATGAGGTCTGTTGTGGACCATCTTTGGCCGGAAGGACCCAGGCCGAATAGTTATTTTGGCTTGGTGCAACGATTCCTTGGTGCTATGCCGCATATCGACGCTATGAAGAGGTCGGCGTGGATAGAGGGTGCGCGGATGGCCCTTGCCCGTGTCAAGACATACTGGGCAGAGATGGAGGCCCCCGCTATTGCAACCCAGAGTTCGGCCGTAGGCCGAGTATCGACCGAGCACTACTTTGAAGAAGTTCTCGAAGGCGCTCGTTTAATAGAGGCTCAGTGCTCGAAGAGTATCATGTTCTAGTGACATGTATCTCCATTGTAAGGACAATGTTATTTGAATTGTAAAGGTTGTGCTTATACTTTTGCCTGAAAGTATTATTATGCCTCCTGTGCGGTCGTTTATGTATATATATGTCCTGAAAGTTTGCAGTCGTCGGCTTCAGCCCCCACGCATGTAATGCGGGGGTGTTCGCAAAAGCGTGTCTTCACACTTGATCCACCGTCTTGGTCCATTAAGGAGGTGGTAGCGCGGCGAACGAGGCAATCAGACTATATTGCTTTAACACTTTCACTTGACCATAGGAGTTTGACAGTGGGGCTACTATATAGCCCCTGGTATTTCCGCACTCATCCGAATTCGGGGCGCGTATGTACATGACCGGGAAAACCGGCCCTTCATTAATGCGGAGGAATCCCGAAGATTCCGCAAAGTCATCGAGTGGTTGACCAGTCTCACGCTTTATCATGACAGTCAGTTTTCGGCTTTCTCTACTAAGGTGCTCGTCCGGATGAACCAGGGCACAATTGCAGTAGTTCTCCCGGTGCCACCTTAGCCGATAGAGCGGAACGTAAGGTAGCAAAACACGGGAGCCGGGCAAACCCAACATTTGACCAAAGACATGATTCGGAGCTGATGCATATAAGGCCAAACTCGCGACGCCGAACACTCCCTAAGGTATTCGGTCTTTATAACATATGCCGGGCTGAGCAATGCCCTTTGTAATGGACCCCGAGTCTCCAGGTACGTGCAATGTACTGACGTGGCGAAATGCCAATAACGTCAACATCCTTCTCGGTTATACTGAGTATCCGGAGGATGTGAAGCAACAAAAGACAGTAAAAAAGGTTTACGCAGGGTCTTAATCTAAAAAGAAACCTTTGAGCGGGTCCCTGCACGTCTGCGCCTGCATCTCCGTTGTGCCGTATCCTGGAAGGGTGTAGCACGATTGTCATCTGTAAAAGAGAAGAACTTAGGTGAAAGTTGTCGTGCGAAAAATTGGTTATTCTCGATAAACCATTAAAATTCAAGGTAAGTAAAGTTGAGCCGAACTGGTCCTTTTTACACACGGGAAGCCCCTGGTACCGCCTATGGGAGTATAATCAGCAAACCGATTTCAGGTATATCTAGGCTGTTACAGCTAGTGATGCGCCGGACTCGTCTAGCCGTGTCCGCGGTCTTGACGACCGATCATTTATTCTGGTTGGGGAGGCCGTCTAGTGTTCGGCTGTTAAAGCCGCCGCACGTTCTTCCGCGCAGAAGGAACGCTCAATATTTCCACTAACTGTGATGGTGCCACGTGGACCGGGCATCTTAAGCTTAAGAGAAGCGTAATGCGGTACTGCATTAAAACGAGCGAAAGTTGTTCTTCCGAGTAGTGCTTGATAGCCGCTTCGGAATGGAGCGATGTCGAAGGTTTACTTTTCACTTCGGAGGTTGTCGGGTGAACCGAATACAACCTCTAGTACTAGAGAGCCCGTACAGCGGGCCTCTGGGCCTGGTATTACCCCCTTAAAGGTAGTAGTACTTTGGCAGATTCTTGTCGGGTCTATCCCCATTTTGCGGAGTGTGTCATGGTAAATCAGATTCAGGCTACTGCCGCCGTCCATGAGGACTTGGGTGAGATGGTATCCGTCTATAATTGGGTCTAGCACCAAGGCAGCCAATCCTCCATGCTGGATACTTGTCAGGTGATCCCTGCAATCAAGGGTGATTGGGCGGGCCGACCAAGGATTGAACTTGGGGGTGACGGGCTCTACAGCGCATGTGTCTTGGAGTGCATGTTTGCCCTTTCTTTCTGTTACGTGAATCATGTTCACTATTTTGACCTCTGGTGGGAATTTTTTCTGTCCCCCAGTGCTTTGCTGACGAGGCTCATCCTCGTCTTCACTTGGTGTCTCCCTCCCCTTGTGTTCGGCGTTTATCTTGCCGGCCTGCTTGAAGGCCCAGCATTCTCTGTGGGTGTGATTCGCAGGTTTGTCGGAGGTGCCGTGAATTTGACATAATTTGTCTAGAATCTTGTTGAGGCTGGACGGTCCATCTCTGTTGCCTTTGAAAGGCTTCTTCCGCTGACCGGGTAGAGAGCCCCTGAATCCGGCTTTTACCGCCGTGTTGGCTGGGCTGTCTTCGTTATTTCGACGCTTGCTTTTATTGCGTCGTGGTTTTCCATTACCATCCCTGACTTCAGATGTGCCTGGGTCGCTGGTGCTACTACGAGCCAGCCAGCTATCTTCGCCCGCGCAAAAGCGGGTCATGAGGCTTGTTAAGGCTGCCATTGTCCTTGGTTTCTCTTGGCCGAGGTGTCTAGCAAGCCATTCGTCGCGAACGGTGTGTTTGAAAGCTGCTAAGGCTTCGGCGTCTGGGCAGTCGACGATTTGGTTCTTCTTAGTGAGAAATCTGTTCCAAAGCTTTCGGGCTGACTCTCCGGGCTGTTGAATTATGTGACTTAAATCGTCTGCGTCCGGAGGTCGGACATAAGTCCCTTGAAAATTGGCCCTAAAAGTAGGCTCAAGCTCCTCCCAACTTCCTATTGAATTTTCAGGGAGGCTCTTCAGCCAGTGCCGAGCTGGTCCTTTCAGCTTGAGGGCAGGTATTTAATGGCGTGGAGATCGTCTCCGCGAGCCATATGGATATGGAGGATGAAGTCCTCAATCCAGACCCCAGGGTCTGTCGTTCCGTCGTACGCCTCTATGTTCACGGGCTTGAATCCCTTTGGAAATCATGATCCAGTACCTCATCGGTGAAGCATAGGGGGTGTGCGGCACCCCTGTATTTGGATGTATCGTGGCGTTCAGACAGTTGTAGTATTTGGTTTTGATTTTGTGCCGGAGCATGCTTCCTAGATCCATAGATGGACCTGGTCATACCGGATTTTTTGCGCAAGTCCTCACGTAAATCATGTGTCGACTTATGTGCGGCCCCGTTAGCCGCCCTATCGCAGCCATGAGGTGCTCGATCCGGCTGATCAGCCGTTTTATTCTTCGGCTGTATAGGCTCTACGGCCTCATCGTCGAACTCAGGCAACAACTTGCGCTTTGGATAGCTCTTTGTATGGCAGCTACCACCATACTTTTCTTCAGTGTCGAGCACTTTGTTCCATCTACTGTTGAGTGTATTCTGCGCGGCCTTAAGCCTCTGCTTCTGCTTCTTCAGACTCCTCACGGTGGCAATGAGCCTTCTACGGAGGTTCTCTTGTTCCAAGTGTCTTTCCGGGATGACGTGTGCATCCTCGTCCGGACTGTTTTCCTCTCCGAGGGAGGTTGATGAGCTTTATCCTTGGCGTCGCCGTGTTCGGACAGCGGATCCATACTATGTTCGTCGTTCATTGGTTCATCCTGCTCTATCGCTGGATCAATGTTGTCGTCTCCTTTGGAGTCGACTTGGGTGTTATTTTCTCTTGCGCTGTTATCGTTGTATTTGCCGAGGCGGGATTTGGAGCGGCGCCTACGCCGTCGCTTTGGTTGCTTCTCGAGGGAGCCATCCTTCGCTGCATCCTTCCGTTCCTCGTCATTGTTTTCTTTGGGTGTATCCACCATATATATATCGTGTGATGAGGTGGCTGTCCAGCGCCCTGTAGGCGGTGGTTCCTGATCGTCTCCTGCATCGTTGTCCATACCGTCGATGTCTTCGGAGTCGAAATCGAGCATGTCGGTTAAATCGTCGACAGTGGCTACTAAGTGGGTGGTGGGTGGGGAGCGAATTTCTTCATCGTCCACATCCCATTCTAGCCGGACATAGTTCGGCCAAGGTTCTCCTGACAAGGAGAGAGACCTTAATGAATTTAGCACATCGCCAAAAGGCGAGTGCTGAAAGATATCCGCGGAGGTAAACTCCATGATCGGTGCCCAATCAGATTCGATAGGCACGGACGCAGGCGGCTCGGAGCCCGTGGCCGGGGACGAGTCCAATGGTTCGGCAACACGGCTCTCATAGGAGGTGAAGTCAGTATTCGGCTCTATCGCCACTGCGAGTGCGGCCTCCGTGGCGGGGTCTATCCACCCGTCCTCCGATGGCGCAATTTGTTCCGGATTAAGGGTCGGAGTAGTTGCAGGTGTGATCACCCGAACACTGTCCGATGGCAGAGCTAAATCATGCTCGTCGTGATCATGCGGCGCACCTGACATGGGCTCGAATCCGCCGAAGATCAAGTCTCCGCGGATGTCGGTGGTGTACTTCAAGTTTCCAAATCTGACCTGATGGCCAGGGGCGTAGCTTTCGATCTGCTCCAGATGGCCAAGCGAATTGGCCCGCAGTATGAAGCCGCCGAATACGAAGATCTGTCCGGGGAGGAAAACCTCACCCTGGATCGCATCATTGCCGATGATTGAAGGAGCCATCAAGCCTTACGGTGACGGCACAGTGGAACTCTCAATGAAAGCACCAATGTCGGTGTCAAAACCGGCGGATCTCGGGTAGGGGGTCCCGAACTGTGCGTCTAAGGCGGATGGTAACAGGAGGCGGGGACACAATGTTTACCCAGGTTCGGGCCCTCTCGATGGAGGTAATACCCTACTTCCTGCTTGATTGATCTTGATGACATGAGTATTACAAGAGTTGATCTACCACGAGATCGTAGAGGCTAAACCCTAGAAGCTAGCCTATGGTATGATTGTTGTTGTTGTCCTACGGACTAAACCCTCCAGTTTATATAGACACCGGAGGGGGCTAGGGTTACACAGAGTCGGTTACAAGGGAGAAGATCTACATATCCGTATTGCTAAGCTTGCCTTTCATGCCAAGGAGAGTCCCATCCGGACACGGGTCGAAGTCTTCAATCTTGTATCTTCATAGTCCAACAGTCCGGCCAAAGGATATAGTCCGGCTGTCCGAGGACCCCCCCCCCAATTAAGGACTCCCTCAGTTGAGATCTTCGCACACGCTCCTGCGTTCGAATCTTCTTGGGTCTACGGATCCCTGAATCCGACATTTGGTGCGCCAGGTAGGGGTGTGTCGAAATCCTCCTCCGAATTCCACTTCGTCCCGCTCCATCGCTCACATGGCCAATGTGCACCGTGTCCGTGCTGAGTGCCGAGCCACTCGCGTCACTACGACGGCGCCCGTGGGCCACGGCGCACCGCACCGCTCTGCCTCCCCTGCGGCCAACGCTGCCACCGACCCTGCCGTCCATGAGAAGCAGGACTTGTCGCTGCCTCCTTCCGTGCGGCGCGACGGCCGCACTGCCACTCCATCACGCACCCCAGCCACGGCGTTGTCCTCCCATGCTCACCACGGGCTGGCAAACGTGCAGGCTGCGCTGCGCATGGCGCATGAGCTGCATCGCTACCGTCCCACCAACGACCCTATGACGACTGGCTTGGCCGCATCGCCTAGCTGGTCAGCACCACCGGCGAAGCCCCAGCGCCGTCCCGCTCGCTCCTTCCACCGTCGCCCCAGGCGGGCAACGTGGCTCACGGCGCGCCTCCTCCTCCTTTGCGCAGCACCGACCCTGAGCTCAGGCGTGATGCGTGCCAGCGTGACCTACCGCGCGAAGCGCCGACATGCGATGAAGCAACCTGCCAGGTGGTGCAGCGCCCCCAAGGTGAAGCGCGCGCTCCCGATGCCGCCGCGCCAGGACCGCGCGCCACCGGAGGATGTGGCACGTGGGCGTCAAGACTGAGCTCCACACGAGCGCCCTGCACCAGTGAGTGCGGCGCGCTGTCGTGCCATCACCCTAGAGATGCGCCGCGTCGCCTGGCCCGGCAAATTCAAGCCGGATCTGCCTCCACGTTACGACGACACCCTGACCCCGTGGAGTTCCTCCAGCTCTACTCGTTGATCATCGAAGCAGAAACGAGGATGAGAAGGTCATGGCGAATTGGTTCCTCGTGGCTCTCAAGGACGGCGCACTCCTGGCTCCTGCACCTCTCGGAGGGGTCGATCTCCTCCTGGGACGAGCTTCGCGAGCATATCATCGCCAACTTTCAGGGCACCCGCGACCACGCTCCTGCTATGGGTGACCTGCGACGAGTGAAGCAACAGCCAGGTGAGACCTTGCACAAGTACATACATCGCTTCACGAATGTCCTCCACAAGATCCCGAAGGCATCGGACGGGGCCATCATTTCAGCATTCACCGATGGCGTCCAAAATGTCAAGATGAAAGAGGAGCTCACCATCCATGAGGACCTGTGCTCGGCCCTGGAGATGTTCAACCTGGCGAACAAGTGCGCGAGGGCAGAGGAGGGCCGCCTCTCCCTCCTGGAGCTTCTTGAGGTCGACCCTGAGGATAAGAAGGCCAAGGCTAAGGAAGCGAATGAAGGAAATATGCCCTAGAGGCAATAATAAAGTTATTATTTATTTCCTTATATCATGATAAATGTTTATTATTCATGCTAGAATTTTATTAACCGGAAACATAATACATGTGTGAATACATAGACAAACAGAGTGTCACTGGTATGCCTCTACTTGACTAGCTCGTTGATCAAAGATGGTTATGTTTCCTAGCCATAGACATGAGTTGTCATTTGATTAACGGGATCACATCATTAGGAGAATGATGTGATTGACTTGACCCATTCCGTTAGCTTAGCACTCGATCGTTTAGTATGTTGCTATTGCTTTCTTCATGACTTATACATGTTCCTATGACTATGAGATTATGCAACTCCCGTTTACCGAAGGAACACTTTGTGTGATACCAAACGTCACAATGTAACTGGGTGATTATAAAGGTGCTCTACAGGTGTCTCCAAAGGTACTTGTTGGGTTGGCGTATTTCGAGATTAGGATTTGTCACTCCGATTGTCGGAGAGGTATCTCTAGGCCCACTCAGTAATACACATCACTATAAGCCTTGCAAGCATTGTGACTAATGAGTTAGTTGCGGGATGATGTATTACGGAACGAGTAAAGAGACTTGCCGGTAACGAGATTGAACTAGGTATCGAGATACCGACGATCGAATCTCGGGCAAGTAACATACCGATGACAAAGGGAACAACGTATGTTGTTATGCGGTCTGACCGATAAAGATCTTCGTAGAATATGTGGGAACCAATATGAGCATCCAGGTTCCGCTATTGGTTATTGACCGGAGAGGTGTCTCGGTCATGTCTACATAGTTCTCGAACCCGTAGGGTCCGCACGCTTAACGTTACGATGACAGTTATATTATGAGTTTATATGTTTTGATGTACCAAAGGTTGTTCGGAGTCCCGGATGTGATCACGGACATAACGAGGAGTCTCGAAATGGTCGAGACATAAAGATTGATATATTGGAAGCCTATGTTTGGACATCGGAAGTGTTCCGGGTGAAATCGGGATTTTTCGGGAGTACCGGGAGGTTACCGGAACCCCCCGGTAACTTAATGGGCCTTAGTGGGCCTAGGTGGAAGAGAGGAGAGGAGGCCAGGGCAGGGCCACGCGCCCCTCCCCCCAGTCCGAATAGGACAAGGAGAGGGGGGCGGCGCCCCCCTTCCTTCCTCCCCTCCACCTTTTCCCCCTTCCTCTCTTAGTCCAACATGGAAAGGGGGGAGTCCTACTCCCGGTAGGAGTCGGACTCCTCCTGGCACGCCTCTCCTCCCTTGGCCGGCGGCCTCCCCCTTGCTCCCTTATATACGGGGGCAGGGGGGCACCTCTCGACACACAATTGATCAACGATCTTTTAGCCGTGTGCGGTGCCCCCCTCCACCATATTACACGTCGATAATATCGTACGGTGCTTAGGCGAAGCCCTGCGTCGGTAGAACATCATCATCGTCACCACGCCGTTGTGCTGACGAAACTCTCCCTCAACACTCGGCTGGATCGGAGTTCGAGGGATGTCATCGAGCTGAACGTGTGCTGAACTCGGAGGTGCCGTGCGTTCGGTACTTGATCGGTCGGATCGTGAAGACGTACGACTACATCAACCGCGTTGTGTTAACGCTTCCGCGTTCGGTCTACGAGGGTACGTGGACAACACTCTCCCCTCTCGTTGCTATGCATCACCATGATCTTGCTTGTGCGTAGGAAATTTTTTGAAATTACTACGTTCCCCAACAGCGAATCGCAAGGGTCCCGCCGTGCTTGCGGCTGAACCTGAGATGAAGCGCGGCCGTGACCATGATGAACCTCCCAGGGCAACAGCCCATTCTACATCTTCCACAATGTGTACAGCCACAACACCAATGACTGCCAAGAGCTCAGGGCCCTCCGTGATGGGCACCTTGGTCGCCGCCCCGAGCACGGTGACCGTGGCTACGACCGTGGAGGAGGCCGCTGGGACAACCGCGATCCTCCTCTGGACTGGCATGACCAGCCTTGCGAGGACCACTGGCGCGATGAGCCTCGCGATGCGCCCTGACGGGATCAGCCTCGTGAGGCCCGTCCTCAGGGCAACGCCGGCGTCCCTCCGTTGCCACTACCGCCAAGGAGAAATGACGACAACTGGCAGGATGATGGGGCTGGGCCTTCCAAGAACCTCGTGCTATCGCCTGCATCCTGGGTGGTGCACAAGCCCCTGCCTCATAGCGCATCTTCAAGCAGTTTGCTCGTGAACGCGGCCCTCTCGAGGTTCGAGGCCGCGCATCCCCTCAAGTGGTCACAGTATGCTATCACCTTGCATTCCAAAGACCGCGTCAAGTGCTCGGCTGCCGGAGGCGCACTTCCCATGCTCTGCACGCCCACCATTAGCAACGTCCTCGTCACCAAGACCCTCATCGATGGTGGCGCGGGGCTCAATGTCCTCTCCGTCGAGACATTCGAGATGCTCCAGGTGCCTTATAATCTACTCCTGCTGACCAAGCCGTCCTCAGGGGTGACCGATAGTTGCACCGTCCCCCTAGGGTAGATACGCCTCCCAGTTACCTTCGGCAACCGCAGTCACTACCACACCGAGCTCATCGACTTCGACGAGGGCCCCCACATCGGCCTCCCATACAATGCCATCCTCGGGTATCCGGCCCTCGACAAGTTCATGGCAGCAACCCACCACAGCTACAATGTCCTCAAAATGCCAGGAAGCGGCGGCATCATCACAGTCGCTTGCGATGAGAAGGATGCGGTGTGCTCCCTCGAGCGCGCCTACCAAGCTGCCGCGGCTAACAACCCAGACGATTAGGGCGTCGTCCTGCCTCCTGAGACCACCTGCAAGAAGAAGAAGAAGCTCCTCCACAAGAGTCGTCAGGGGACTGGAGCACTTGCCGATGGTGCCTTAGGCCCCGCGCCCACTGCTAGGGCGCCCCTTCCTCTGCATAGGAAGAGACGCCCGATGCCTCCCTCAAGTCGGGCTCGGGGGCTCCCGTTTGGAAAGCCTCTAACCTGACCAGCGCGACGAGGGAGGCGCTCGGGCACCACCTGGAGGGGTGCTTCGATGCACGCCCCCGCGAGCAAGGCGCACAACGCGAGGCGCCAGGTGCGCGAGAGTTCATCACCAAGGCGATCGAGGAGCTTCAGGAGGCAAGGGCGAGCGTCACCCCGCACGGCCTTCCAGTGCAGCTGCGGCCCCTAACATGGGCAGCGAGCTGCGCGTCTGCATCAACATCCCTGGCCTCAACAGGGCCGCTTCACAGGACCTCTTCTGGCCGTCCCGTGTCGACCGGAGTGGGGGCTACCCCTGCAGCTACGTCTGCATGCCGTTTGGCCTGCAAATATGTGGCCGCCTCATACCAGCGCTTCATGCAGCGTGCTATGGTGGCTCACGAGGCCAGGCGCCAGGTAGTCATGTCAGAGGAGGTCCCGGACCCTCACGAGCCTCCCGGGCCTCGCGAGCTTCCGAGGCCTTCAGAGCCGCACGGCTCATGAGGAGTGATCTCCACGACACATACCTTTAGCTACGCTGTCGTTTCTCCAATGATGGTGCCAGGTGACTTTTTGGTTTGCTCGGTTGAGGGCGCCCCCGAGCCGCATTATCCTCGAGCTTTTAGGGACCGTTTCCCCTGCTTTTATCGTTTTAGTTCATGTACTCTGGATCACTTATGTTTTCACGAGCTACTTTGGTTGTTAACCTGCGTTTGGCCCTGCGCTGCCTTCAGAGTCACCTTTGTGGGTCCCGCGCATTGGCAACTCTCCTCTTGAACATCTCGTGCGAGGGGGCTACTGGCACGGCGCCTGTGCTCGGTTCCGTCCTTGCAGCGTTGATAAATCTAAGAGACTGAGCTTTGGCTCGCTGGTCGGCCTCGTGCACGTCACCTCACTAGGTCCTTAGTGCCTTCGTCTTCTCATGGAATGACCATGAGCAGGTCCGCAAGCGCGCGTCGCCCCTTGTGTTTTTTGACTAACTTACCCGCAGGGGCTTCAGGTGACAAGACCTCGTGATTACGACGCTCCAGTTTTGGAATTTTGCAAAAGGATAAGTAAAGTTGCCCTAAACTCCGTGTGACGACGGATATATATGGCCTTTACCAAGCGCCTCCGCAAGGCGGCCCATTCCTCTTTTGCGCAAATCGCTTGCACGTTAAAAGGAGGGCCCCTAAGCATCGTGCCTCAGGAGCTCATACTCGCTCTCGAGCCCTCACCCCTGGCCTTGACCATGACATCGCGACCTTGCATACTAGCGGCAACTGAGCCCCGCTCCAGGGCCGGGTCATGAGGACGTAGAGCATTATGGTGAGCAAAGAAAGGGGAATCGACAGCCTCGCAGGGAAACGCAGGGAAAAGGAACAGGGAACATGCACGAGGTCGGGAGATCCAGGGAAGCTCGCCCCCGCGGCGGAGGAATCACCGTGGAACGCAAACACCGCCAAGTTAAGTTATTCTGCGCACAACAGCATGAGCTCTACCCCTGACGTTTCATTCTTTCACGGCCTCGCTCAGGGAAGGGACCCCTTTTTCAATCTTTCGATAGTCGCTTGAGTGCCAAGGGGGACCCCCTGAGCATCGCGCCTCAGGGGCTCTTACCGGACCTCGAGTCGCTCACCTCCTGGCCTTGCACATGGCATCGCGACCTTGCATACCAGCGACGGCTGAAGCCGACCTGGGGACTGGGTCCTGCCGACGCAGAGCAACACGCTATCGCGAGATCAAAAAGGGGACCAATGCCCAAATGAGGAACGCGAGCATAACCAAGAGCCTGGGCCGAAAGTGTTAAAATAAAGGCGCAAGTGCCATGATTCTTACACGCCCCCTCGAGGCCCTTCACGGTTTTGATGCAGGAAGAAAGCAAAAGAAAAGACCAACGAGGGCCGCCGTTCAGGAGACGTAGGCTCTGACATCGCGCCCTCCTCCTAGGCCCGGGCGTGGCGGCTCGGTGTAGTCATCATCGCTTGAGCTCCCTTCAGGGGACGCGCCACCACTGTTGGAGGTGTCGCAGACAAGGCCAAGGGCAAGTTCACCGCCGAGGGCCTCGCTACCTTGCCGGCCCCTGCTGCCAGCAGGAGGGTCGTCGCCGCGGTTGCCGTCCCAGGGGCAGCACTCCAGCCATTAATGTCTACTACATAACTTTATTCTTGTAGACACGTGTTGGGCCTCCAAGCGCAGAGTTTTGTAGCACGATAGCAAATTTCCCTCAAGTGAATGACCTAAGGTTTATCAATCCGTGGGAGGCGTAGGATGAAGATAGTCTCTCTCAAACAACCCTGCAGCCAAATAATAAAAAGTCTCATGTGCCCCCAACACACCAAATATAATAGTAATTTGTATAGGTGCACTAGTTCGGCGAAGAGATCGTGATACAAGTGTAATATGGATAGTAGATATTGATTTTTGTAATAAGAACAATAAAAAACAGCAAGGTAGCAATTGATAAAACGGAGCACAAACGGTATTGCAATGCTTGAAAATGAGGCCTAGGGTCCGTACTTTCGCTAGTGCAATCTCTCAATAATGCTAATATAATTGGATCATATAACCATCCCTCAACGTGCGATGAAGAATCACTCCAAAGTTCTTATCTAGTGGAGAACATAAGAAGAAATTGTTTGTAGCTATTCTTTTCGATCGATCTATCCAAGAGTTCGTACTAAAATAACACCAAGTTATTCTTTCCGATCGATCTATCAAGAGTTTGTACTAAAATCACACCAAGTTATTCTTTCTGATCGATCTATTAAGAGTTAGTACTAAAATAACACCAAAGCAAATTCAGATTCATAATACTCAATCCAACACAAAGAACCTCAAAAAGTCTTGTGACGCCCAGATGATTAATCTACAGTAATCCCCTGCTAATGATGCCACGTCCCCTCGGTTACTGTTGCTAATCTCGCATTAGTTCGAAACCGATCCAACTTTAAATTTGAGTTAATGGCAAACATCAAAAGTTTTC
Source organism: Triticum aestivum (assembly GCF_018294505.1). Lineage (NCBI taxonomy): Eukaryota > Viridiplantae > Streptophyta > Magnoliopsida > Poales > Poaceae > Triticum > Triticum aestivum. Next base: position 334,425,425 of record NC_057799.1, read on the forward strand.
AAAACATTAAAACTAAAATCTTCGGTCTACGACAAATAATCCATACATTATTTTGGTGAAGAAACCACATTTTTATAAAGTAACTAAATGCTCTAAGATAAGTAAAACAGTAGCTGAAACAATTATTTAAACATCTCTTAAATGATTAAATTATTGAAAACCTATTTTTATAACTACAAAAATAATTGTAGGAGTGGTATAACTACTATTACTAATTTGGGTGCTAACTATATGATTCAAAAAACTAAAACAATTTGAAAGATTAAATAAACATAAAAGAAATTGAAAAATAAAAAGAAAAGAACACCAAAAAAATTTAAAATGAGGAGAAAGACCCCCTGGCCAACTAGGCCAAATGGCCCAGCCGGCCAGGCCACTAACCTAGCCGGCCCACCCCACTCCCTTAACCCCCCTGGGCGACCAAACCCTAACCAAACCGCACACTCCCCCCACTCCCCACGTCTCCCTCCCCCCCAATCCAGATCGGATCGGGGCTGGCCCCGCCCTCGTCTGGAGCCACCTCGCCGGCCCCCGCCCTCGTCCTCGCGCCCCGTCCCCTCTCCCTTGACGGCGCCCCTTGCCTCGCCGACCGCGACCGCGCCAGGACGCCCCCACGACGCCGCCCCACACTCGGCTTCATCCTCGGGCCTCCGGACGCCGCCGTCGTCGTACTCCTCCCCACGGGTCGCCTCCGAGCCCGGTGCCATGCCCCTCCCGCTCCCCTGTTAGCTGCCACCTTCCTTCTTCTCCCTCTCCTCCTCTGTGTGCGCGCGCCGTCATCACCACGCGCCCCGGCGCCCCGCTCCGCCGTTGCGACGCACACCCGCGCTCGTCCTGCTCCTAGCCGCGCCTAGCCGGGCCGAAGCGTGCGCGCTCGCGCGCCCTGCGCCCGCTGTCATCCCGGGGCCACGGCCTCCTCCCCGCGCTCGCTAGCGGCCACGGCCGCCGCCACAGCTTCCCCCCACGCGCGCCGCCTCGCCGACGCTGCTGCTGCGATACCATGCCAGGCGCCCGCGCGCTCTCCGCCCACCTGCGTGCACCCCCGCTGCTGCTGCTCACGTGTGCTGCACCCTCTTGCCGGCCACGCCCAGAGCTCGCAGCCGCCATCGCCCGTGACCGGCCACTCCCGCACCCACCTGCCTCCACCGCTCCCTCTACGCGCTGCCGCCGCGTCTAGCCTCACCCTCCTCCGCCCACCGCGCGCCTCCTCTGCTCAGCGCACCATTGCACCCCGTTGCTCCCTTGCGCGCACCCACGCCGTTCCCCGCTGGGCCCAGTGCGTGCCTGGCCGCACTCCCGCGCACCCACGGCCGCGCCTGCCTGCTCCACCGCGTCCTCGCGCGGCCCCGCAGATCCCCGCTGCTCCCGCCGTCGCCGGCCACCGAGGCCCTGGGCACGCTCGCCCTCAACTCTCCTGGCCTCGGGTGCGAGCACCCGCACCCGTTCGCCCGTCGCCCGCTTTCCCCTCGCCCGTTAGCTCGACCCGCTGTGGCCCTTTTGGCCCAAGGACACGGGGCCCCACGCCCAGAACATTTTTATATTTAAAAAAGTGAATAAAAAATAGTAAAAATAAATAAATAAAAATATTAATTAATTAATAACTAAATTAATTAATTTAATTAATTGTGTTTAATCAACCTAATAACTAATTAACCTAATTAACTATTGTTAATTAATTTAACTAATCTGTTAACTAAACTAATTAAGGTGGTTAGTTAGTTAACAGTCAATGACATGCGGGACCCACACGTCAGTGACCCAGTCAACACCTTTGTTGACTGCTGACGTCATGCTGACCTCGTGCTGATGCAATAATGATATTTTCGAATTAATTTAATAATAATAATTTAAAAATTGGTTAAATCTTTTGAAATTAATATAGAATAAACCGTAGTTCGGATGGGAAAACTTTGTACATGAAACTTGCACAGAACGACGAGTCGAATCCGAATACGCAACCCGTTCGCCCGCCACACATCCCTAGCATAGCGAACACGCAACTTTCCCCCTCCGGTTCATCTGTCCGAAGATGCGAAACACCGGGGATACTTTCCCGGATGTTTCCCCCTTCGCCGGTATCACCTCCTACTGCGTTAGGGCACACCTGGCACCGTTACTTGTCTTGTCATGCATCGATATGCATCTGTTTGCATTGTACTCATTGTTTCTTCCCCCTCTTCTCTCCGGTAGTCTACGAGACTGACGTCGTTGCTGGTACCCCGATCGACTACGTTCTTGACGACCCCTCCTTGCCAGAGCAACCAGGCAAGCCCCCCTTGATCACCAGATATCGCCTATTCCTTCGCTCTACTGCTTGCATTAGAGTAGTGTAGCATGTTACTCCTTTCGGTTAATCCTATTCTGCTGCATAGCCTGTCATTGTTGCTACAGTTGTTACCCTTACCTGCAATCCTAGATGCTTAGTATAGGATGCTAGTATTCCATCAGTGGCCCTACATTCTTGTCCGTCTGCCATGCTATACTATCGGGCCGTGATCACTCGGGAGGTGATCACGAGTTTATACTTATATACATGATATATGATGTATGTGGTGACTTAAGTCGGGTCGGCTCGTAGAGAACCCGCAAGTGATTCCGATGTGGGGGCCGAAAGGACAGGTGGCTCCATCCCGGTAGAGGTAGGCCTGGGTTCCCGACGGCCCCCGACTGTTACTTTGTGGCGGAGCGACAGGGCAGGTTGAGACCACCTAGGTGAGAGGTGGGCCTGGCACTGGTCGGCGGCCGCGGTTACCTCAATTAACACGCTTAACGAGATCTTGGTATTTGATCTGAGTCTGGCCACTGGCCTATATGCACTAACCAACTACGCGGGAACAGTTATGGGCACTCGACATCGTGGTACCAGCCGAAGCCTTCTTGACGTCAGCGACTGAGCGGCGCGCGTCGGATTGGACCGTAAGCCTGCACTTGTATTAAGGGGGCTAGGTCTGCTTCCGGCCGCGTTCGCAACATGCAGGTGTGCAATGGGCGATGGGCCCAGACCCCTGCGCGCATAGGGTTTAGACCGACGTGCTGACCTCTGTTGTGCCTAGGTGGGGCTGCGACGTGTTGATCTTCCAAGGCGGGGCATGACCCAGGAAAGTGTGTCCGGCCAAAGGAGATCAAGCTTGTTGGGTAATGTGGTGCACCCCTGCAGGGAAGTTTATCTATTCGAATAGCCGTGATCCTCGGTAACAGGATGACCCGGAGTTGTACCTTGACCTTATGACAACTAGAACCGGATACTTAATAAAACACACCCTCCCAAGTGCCAGATACAACCCGGTGATCACCCTCTAACAGGGCGACGAGGAGAGGATCGCCGGGTAGGATCATGCTATGCGATGCTACTTGGTGAACTTAACCATCTACTCTCTTCTACATGCTGCAAGATGGAGGCTGCCAGAAGCGTAGTCTTTGACAGGACTAGTTATCCCCCTCTTATTCTGGCATTTTGTAGTTCAGTCCACCGATATGGCCCCTTTACACATATACCCATGCATATGTAGTGTAGATCCTTGCTTGCGAGTACTTTGGATGAGTACTCACAGTTGCTTTGCTCCCCCTTTTCCCCCTTTTCCTTCCTTCCTGGTTGTCGCAACCAGATGCTGGAGCCTAGGAGCCAGACGCCACCGTCGATGATGACCCCTACTACACCGAGGGTGCCTACTACCATGTTCAGGCTGCCGACGACCAGGAGTAGTATAGGAGGATCCCAGGCAGGAGGCCTGCGCCTCTTTCGATCGGTATCCCAGTTTGTGCTAGCCTTATTAAGGCGAACTTGTTTAACTTATGTTTGTACTCAGATATTGTTGCTTCCGCTGACTCGTCTATGATCGAGCAATTGTATTCGATCCCTCGAGGCCCCTGGCTTGTATTATGATGCTTGTATGACTTATTTATTTTTAGAGTTGTGTTGTGATATCTTCCCGTGAGTCCCTGATCTTGATCGTACATGTTTGCGTGTATGATTAGTGTATGATTGAATCGGGGGCGTCAAAAGTTGGTATCAGAGCCGACTGCCTACACTAGTAGGGAAAGGGGCTTTTACCCCGGTTCATAAGGGCCTTTAGTCCCGGTTCTAGAACCAGGACTAAAGGGTCGTTACTAATGCCCTAGACCTTTAGTCCCGGTTCTTACACGAACCGGGACTAAAGGCCGTCCACGTGGCCGGTGCGGGGAGCCCAGGCAGGAGGGCCTTTGGTCCCGGTTGGTGCCACCAACCGGGACCAATAGGCATCCACGCGTCAGCACCTGGAAGGAGCTGAGGTTTTTGTTTTTTTGAAAGGGGGTGGTTTAGGGGTTTTGGGGGGTTAATTTAGGTGTTTCATATATTGTGTTAGCTAGCTAATTAATAGAGAGAAGTGTCCTCTCTTATCTCCGTGCTTGGTCGACGCTACGTACTATATACGTATGGAGAGGAGTAGACACGCTAGCTAGTAATCAAATGAAGGAAACAGAAGATCGTCATGAACATATGCATACAGAGAGAAGTGATATCGACCACCTCTCCTTCTCCGAGATATTGGTCGAACAACAAGTTCTCGTATATCTATCCGACACTACCGGCTACATATATACAATAATTATCTCTTACAATACAATCTCCTAATTATATTGTAGGAACACAGGGTCCACATAGTATTCTCCGTTTTCAGCGATCACGTGGTCAAGGAAGAATGCCGCCAATTCCTCTTGAATTCCTAGCATACGATCTTCTGCTAGGAGTTGATCCCGCTTCCGAAAAATCTAATTTGAAGAAGGGGGTCAATACATATATATATATGAATAAATGAAACTCAACACAAATGATGGTAATAAAATAAAATTGTGAATATTATTGCTTACGCACTTCATATTGTTCTTCAGTGGAGCCCCGCTCACAGGTATGGTAGCGGATGGACTCGCAAACGTAGTATCCACAGTAATTATTCCCGGGTTGCTGCCACAACCACTTTACAAGAAATAGAGGTCAATCAAACTGATAAGCAAGCATGCTAAATGGTATTGATCAAACTAGCGCTTGAATCACTAGGAGATGCGCGGAACATGCTACTATAGTACTTACTTTCGGGTGTCTAAATTGCAGCTGGTTCGGCAGTCCCGGGGCTTTTGAGGTGAATTTTCTCCAAACCCTGCCAGACAAAGAAAACAATTACTTGATATCAGGAAATGAACAAAGTTGCTGATATGGTGGATAATGATCGATTTAACTTACTTCTGGAGCATTTGAGTCATGTTCGCATAGTCCTGGGGATCTTTTCGTCTCGAGTCTAAGACGGTTACTACTCCCGGCTCAAGCTTAATCTCTAGGAGAATATAGTGGAAGCTGCGCATGCATGCATAAGTCATCAATTACATTACCATAACCTGGACTAATAAGGGAAACCGAATATGCAGAAGACAGTAACACTCACTTGAAGTTGTAAGGAAAGAGTATTATATCTTTGTTTTGATTTAATACCAACGATTGTAGCAAGTTGGCCTCGGCTTCTTTGGGATGTTTTTCAACCGTATATGCATCTATGAGATTTGTGTTGATGAACCCAATATCACCGATTTGTCTTTTCTTCAATTCGGCGATCTTCAATCTGCATAATATAGTGAGGATAAGTATAAATACATGCAATGAAAGAGCTGACCTATATAGAGAGACTTAATGACAGAAGTAGTACTACTTACAGACAGTAGCAAGTGATCGTTGTTTTATCGAGGGACTTTAGATTGTAAAACTGGAAGAAATCCTCAAATGGAACATTCAGCAGTTCAATTCCAACGAGGTCATGCTCCGGTTTAACTCTCAGCGTCAAAGTACTCATCCCATCAGACTCTCTGCAGGTTTTCATGTACCAATCATGTAGTCTTCGCATCATCGTGCTTAGAGATCTGACATCTTTGACGAGAGGCTTCCCGTAATGGTATTTGTGGTTCGTCCACCTCCATGATTTCATAATGTACATCGTCGGGCAGGTAATCTCCAAGATTGCTATAACCGGGCACCATACCCGGATCATTAGCGACGATGTCTTTTGACACCTTGAGCGGGGGGCACGATTGGTTCGCTTGTTCGCCGAGCTGGGCAATTTTTTTCCCAGCTCGTCGTTCTTTCATCCTTTTATCACTGACAGTACTTCCCGACCGCTCCGCTTCGGCATATGCCTTTCCAAGAACGCGCTCATAGTTGCCTCTCGGCGGAGACTTTGGTGGTTTTGTCAGGGCAGCCAGAGTGCGCTTTGCTTTCACCGGATCTACCTTCTCCTCCGGAGGTGGATGTTTCTTTGCTTTGACCCCTTCAAAGAAGTTCTTCACTTCGGCTCGCACGATCTTCACGTTCTCCTCCTCGGTCCTCTCATATGGTAACTTCTCTGGAGTCTTCAGAGAAGGACCGAATCTGTATTGCCTCCCGCCTCTGGCAGTTGTACTGCTAGACGCCGGCAGAGCAGACGGAGCGGCTGCGGCTGTCTTCTTTCCTTGCTTACGAGGCGGAGGAGAAGGACTACGACGCGCCGGAGCAGCCGCAGCGGCGGCGGGTCTCTTCCGCCCTTGCTGACGAGGCGGAGAAGGAGGAGGCTGGCTGCTCTGGCGCGCCGGCGCTGGCGGAGAAGGAGGTGGAATGCCGCCACGCACTGGAGAAGGAGGCTGAGTGCCCTGATCACTCGTCGGAGGAGGAGGAGGCGGAGTGCCCTTACTCGCCGGAGCCGTCCAGTTCGGAAGCTTGATGAGCTCCTTCCGCCATAGGCATGGAGTCTTCAGAGCTAAACCCAGCCGAGTCTCCCCTTCACCGGTAGGGTGGTCAAGCTGGAGGTCCTCAAATCCCTCCGTTATTTCATCCACCATCACCCTAGCATATCCTTCTGGAATCGGCCGGCAGTGGTAGGTTGCGCCGGGTTCAGTAGGTAAAACAGAGCCAACAGCCGCCTTGACTTTCAAGTTCTGCCATTCCGCCATAAGGTGGCAATGTTGAGACTCCGTGATAGCATCCACGGGGTAGCTAGGAGTAGCCGCATGCTCCAGCTGAGGCAGCTCGGTGGAAGCCACGCTGCTTCTACGCTGAGATGGCGGTGTAGCTTCGGGGGCAGTTTCGGCATCTCTATTGCCGTCTCGTTCCTCTAGCACTTGAACCCTTTCGTGCAGACGCTGAATTTGGATCTGCTCCACTTTTTTCCTCCTCTCCTGGGTTTTGTAACCGCCCGCGTCCGGAAAACCAGCCTTCCACGGAACGGAGCCTGGCGTGCCTCGTGTCCGTCCAGGGTGCTCAGGATTCCCGAGGGCCATTGTGAGCTCGTCGTTCTCTCTGTCTGGAACGAACGTCCCTTGCTGCGCTGCATCGATATAGTGCTTAAGCTTCTTGACGGGTATTGCAAGTTGCTCGTCCGTCCAACGACACCTCCCTGATACAGGGTCCAAGGTTCCGCCAGCCCCGAAGAACCAAGTCCGGCAACGGTCTGGCCAGTTCATTGTCTCTGGTTCGATCCCTTTATCAAGCAGATCCCTCTCAGACTTGGCCCACTTAGGCCGGGCTTTGAGGTAGCCACCTGACCCCGTGCGATGGTGAAGCTTCTTCATCGCAGCATTCTTCTTGTTTGTCGCTGACATCTTCTTACTCTTTTCCGATGTCTTGTGGGCCACAAATGCGGGCCAGTGATCTCTGATCTTCTCATACCGGCCGACGAATTCTGGTGTCTCTTCTTTGTCGACAAAAGTTTTCAGCTCATTCTTCCACCTCCTGAATAGGTCTGCCATCTTCTTAAGAGCATGAGACTTGATTAATTGCTCTATAACTGGCTTCTCCGGATCCTCCTCTGGCGGTAGGGTGAAATTTGCCTTCAGCTCAGTCCAAAGATCATCTTTCTGCATATCATTGACATAAGACACCTCAGGGTCTTCCTTCTTAGGCTTATACCATTGGTGGATGCTGATCGGGATCTTGTCCCTAACTAGAACCCCGCACTGAGCAGCAAAAGCATCCTTTGTCCGGAGGGGTTCAATCGGTTGGCCGTCGCGCGCGATTGCTGTGATCTCAAACCTTTCATCCGAGCGCAACTTTCTCTTCGGGCCTCGTCTCTTTACCGCAGTTGTGCTCGATCCGGAGGGCTAGAAAAAAGAAGAAAGACGAGTGTTAATTAATATGTGTACATACCAAAACAATGAATGCATCAATTAGCTAGTCAGCACAGGCTTAACTAATATATTTACCTGGCCGGACTCTGTTCGGTCACCGGAGCCGTCACCACGGGCTCCTTCTTGCACCAGCATTGGGTCACCGGAGCCATCATAATCATGTCTTTCCTCCTCCACTCTTCGATCACCGCAGCCTGCTTCTTCACCCTGTTCTTCCAGACCATCATTGTCGTTAAGATACGACAAGATATCACCTCCGGCTAAGATTATGTCCCCCAACACATCTTCTGCTTGCTCATCTCGTCCGTGCTCCATTGTTTCTGCAAATATTACAACATGGCAATTATTACACAAACATGACAGCAGGTGGATATATTAGTGCAAACGTAGACCTAGCTTATTCCGGGTTTGGGGTGGCCTAGGCAACGCTTCAAGGGTAGGGGCGCGGCGGGAGGGGGTAGGAGACCGACATCGTTTTTTTCTAGGGTTTGGGTGTCCTCGAGAGTTTTGGTCGAGCGAGAGGGCCGGGGGGTGCTCCCGTGGTATAAGTTATCACGGTCGAGAGGGGGTATACATATCGACCGTCCATCATGTCGAAGTTATCTGGGAGGGAGTTATATATATCGACAACGACGACATACATACACGGGAAAATAATGTTATCGGGGAGGGGGTATATATCGACCCCCCCCCACGTGTTGAAGTTATCGGGAGGGGGTTTTATATCGACAACGACGACATACATACATGGGAAAATAATGTTATCGAGGAGGGGGTATATCGACCCCCCCTCGTGTTGAAGTTATCCCCCCTCGTGTTGAAGTTATCGGGAGGGGGTAATATCGACAACGACAACATACATACACGGGAAAATAATGTTATCGGGGAGGGGGTATATCGACCCCCCCCACGTGTTGAAGTTATCAGGAGGGGGTTATATCGACAACGACGACATATATACACGGGAAAATAATGTTATCGGGGAGGGGGTATATCGACCCCCCCTCATGTTGAAGTTATCCCCCCTCGTGTTGAAGTTATCGGGAGGGGTATATATCGACGACGATAGACCCGATAAAACATAAGAAAACGAAGAAGAAATAAAAAGAAGAGAGAAGAAGAAAGGAATAGAGGAGAGGATTGAAGAAAAAAAAAGAAAAAAGAAGAAAAAAAGAGGAGAAGAAGAAAGGAATAGAGGAGAAGAAGAAAAAAATATTCTTCTTCTCCTCTATTCCTTTCTTCTTCTCCTCTTCTTTTTCTTCTTTTTCCTCTTCTTATTTATATCTCCTCTTCTTCCTCTCCTCTTCTTCTTTCTTTCCTCTTCTTATTTTCTTCTTTCCTATCCTTCTTTTTCTTCTTCTTCCCTTCCTAGCTAGATATATAAAACTTTTCTAAAATTGTAACTTTTGCATATATAAAACTTTTCCATGTGGATCATCATTTCTCATATATATCGAATATATATCCATTGTCATATATAAAAACTTTCTATATATGAACAAAAAACTTTCTATGAACAAAAAAACATTTTTGACATATATATTCATACATTTTGAACATCTACATACATACAAATTTTTTTGTTCACATATACATTATAGCCACATACACATATACATCACATATGAACAAAAAAATTAAACTAATAAAAATAAAAAAACAGAGCCGGGGCGGCGGCTCTCACAGCGGGGGCGGCTAGGACGATGGCGACGGCGGGGGCGGGGCGGCGAGGGCGCCGGCGCGCGGGGCCGGGACGGGGCGGGGGCGGCGAGGGCGCCGGCGAGCACGCGCGGGCCGGGCAGGGGGGCTCGGGGCGCCGAGGCGGCGCGCGCGAGCAGGGGAGCACGAGGCGGGGCGGCGCGTGGGGGCAGGGCGACGGCGACGAGCACCGGGCGGCGACCCGTCGAGGCAAGGGCGCGGGGCGACGGCGACGAGGAGCGGGCGGCGACGGCGAGCACGGGCAGCCTGGCGGCGTCGGGGGCAACTGGCGAGGTATCTCGAAAATTTCCTAAGTGTGGACTTATATAGCAAAGCCTTTAGTCCCGGTTCGTGGCACCAACCGGGACTAAAGGTGGGCATTAGTCCCGGTTGGTGCCACCAACCGGGACCAAAGGCCCCTTTTCAGCAGCCCAAAGGGCGGGAAGCGGCGGCCTTTGGTCCCGGTTGGTGGCACCAACCGGGACTAAAGGGGGGGCATTGGTCCCGGTTGGTGCCACCAACCGGGACCAAAGGCCTTGCGCTGCCCGCGGCCAAAAGTTTAGTCCCACCTCGCTAGTTGAGAGGGGCTCGGAGTGGTTTATAAGCCCCACTGCGGCTGCCCTCTCGAGCTCCTCTCAAATGCAGGCTTACGGGCCTAATGTCACACTGTGCTGTCTGTTGTCCTATTGGGCCTTCTGCGGGCCTGAATCCTGGCCCAGGTTGGGTTTCTAGTCGTATTCAGGCCGTGGTGGCCCAATAGGTGGCAGTTTTTTTAAAAAAAATCCAGTTTTTTGGTTCTGTTTTTTGCATTATTTATTTTCTTTTGTTTTTTGCTTTATTTTTTAATTCTTTTTGCTTTTAGGTCAGCAAAATTATAAACTGTCTGTTAGTGCCATTAGTTTTAGAAAACATATAAACTTTCTATTAGTGCCATTAGTTCTTTATGAAAATTCTTTTTGCTGTATTTAGTTTTTTGTTTTCTTTTTTGCTATATTTATTTTGTTTTGTTTCTACTTACAACAAAAAACTTATTTATTTTATTTTATTTTGTTTCTAATTACTTATTTATTTTACTTTATGATAATTCTTTCTGCTATTAAAGTTTCTATCAAAAAAAGTTCTTTATGAAAATTCTTTTTGCTTTTAATGATTAAAAATAAAAAAGAGGCGCAATGCGCGTTGATTTGCTTCAAGCCTTTCGGAATAGTGTAGACTGCACTGCACATAGCTCGATGCAGTCTACCTTATTCCTCAAGGCTTGAAGCTAAGCAACGTGAGCATTGCGCCTCTTCTTCATCGTCTCTGCACTCAGGGCTTATAAACCGCTCCTAGTGCCTCTCAGCTAGCGAGGTGGGACTAAAAAACTGCTTAGCTAGTAAGAAACTCTAGTACCGGTTCGTGCCACGAACAGGTACTAAAGGTGCTCGTGGGGCCACAGCATCATTAGTACCGGTTCGTGGCACCAATAGGGACCAAAGGGTGGAATTGGTCCCGGTTCGTGCCACCAACCGGGACCAATGGCCTTGCACAGCGGCGTGGTGTGAGTTTAGTCCCACCTCGCTAGCTAAGAGAGAGCCGCACCTGTTTATAAGGTGCGGTGCGCCTGAGCTGTCGAGCTCCTTTCTAAAGCAGGCTTACGGGCCTAACTTCTCTGCACTTAGGGCTTATAAAGCATTTCAAATGAACTCTGAAAAGGTTGAAAGTTGGCATGGTATCATCATTTCATCCACATAGCATGTGCAAGAAAGTTGAGAGGGTTACAGCAAAAACTAGATGCACTTCTTGTACAAAACGGACAATGGTATCATACTCGTCTATTACAAAGTTGGCATGGTATCATCATAATAGTTGCGGGAGAAAGTCTTCACTTTTTCTTCGCTTGTGTCATTTGCTTATTGCGCCGTAACCATGGATAATCTTCATCGTTTATCAGGATGCTTGGGTCAGCCTTGACTTTGAAGGGAGGAATTTCATGAAACTTTTCATAATCTTCAGACATGTCTGTCTTGCCCTCCACTCCCACAATGTCCCTTTTTCCTGAAAGAACTATGTGCCGCTTTGGCTCATCGTATGATGTATTCGCTTCCTTATCTTTTCTTTTCCTCGGTCTGGTAGACATGTCCTTCACATAGATAACCTGTGCCACATCATTGGCTAGGACGAACGGTTCGTCAGTGTACCCAAGATTGTTCAGATCCACTATTGTCATTCCGTACTGTGGGTCTACCTGTACCCTGCCTCCTGACAGATTGACCCATTTGCACTTAAACAAAGGGACCTTAAAATCATGTCCGTTGTCAAGTTCCCATATGTCCATTATGTAACCATAATATGTGTCATTTCCCCTCTCGGTTGCTGCATCAAAGCGAACATCACTGTTTTGGTTGGTGCTCTTTTGATCTTGGGCGATCGTGTAAAATGTATTCCCATTTATCTCGTATCCTTTGTAAGTCAATAGAGTCGAAGATGGTCCCCTGGACAACGAGTACAACTCATCACAAATAGTGGTGTCACCTCTGAGACGTGTTTCCAACCAACTGCTGAAAGTCCTGATGTGTTCACATGTAATCCAGTCGTCACACTACTCCGGGTGTTTGGAGCGCAGACTGTTCTTGTGTTCATCGACATACAGGGTCACCAAGGTAGAGTTCTGTAGAACTGTGTAGTGTGCTTCAGACCAAGAATATCCGTCCCTGCATATTATTGAGTCCCCCCTCCAAGCGTGCCTTTTCCAGTCAGTCTCCCCTCATACCGCGATTTAGGGAGACCTATCTTCTTAAGGCCAGGAATGAAGTCAACACAAAACCCAATGACATCCTCTGTTTGATGGCCCATGGAGCTTCCTTCTGGCCTAGCACGGTTACGGACATATTTCTTTAGGACTCCCATGAACCTCTCAAAGGGGAACATATTGTGTAGAAATACGGGCCCCAGAATGACAATCTCGTCGACTAGATGAACTAGGACGTACGTCATGATATTGAAGAAGGATGGTGGGAACACCAGCTCGAAACTGACAAGACATTGCGCCACATCACTCCTTAGCCTTGGTATGATTTCTGGATCGATCACCTTCTGAGAGATTGCATTGAGGAATGCACATAGCTTCACAATGGCTAATCGGACGTTTTCCGGTAGAAGCCGCCTCAATGCAACCCGAAGCAATTGCTTCATAATCACGTGGCAGTCATGAGACTTTAGGTTCTGGAACTTTTTCTCTGGCATATTTATTATTCCCTTTATATTCGACGAGAAGCCAGTCGGGACCTTCATACTGAGCAGGCATTCAAAGAAGATTTCTTTCTCTTCTTTCGTAAGAGCGTAGCTGGCAGGACCTTCATACTGCTTCGGAGGCATGACGTCTTTTTCGTGCAAACGTTGCAGGTCCTCCCGTGCCTCAGGTGTATCTTTTGTCTTCCCATACACGCCCAAGAAGCCTAGCAGGTTCACGCAAAGGTTCTTCGTCACGTGCATCACGTCGATTGAAGAGTGGACCTCTAGCTCTTTCCAGTAGGGTAGGTCCCAAAATATAGATTTCTTCTTCCACATGGGTGCGTGTCCCTCAGCGTCATTCGGAACAGCTAGTCCGCCGGGACCCTTTCCAAAGATTACGTGTAAATCATTGACCATAGCAAGTACGTGATCACCGGTACGCATGGCGGGCTTCTTCCGGTGATCTGCCTCGCCTTTGAAATGCTTGCCTTTCTTTCGACATTGAGGGTTGGTCGGAAGAAATCGACGATGGCCCAGGTACACATTCTTCCTGCTTTTGTCCAGGTATATACTTTCAGTGTCATCTAAACAGTGCGTGCATGCGTGGTATCCCTTGTTTCTCTGTCCTGAAAGGTTACTGAGAGCGGGCCAATCATTGATGGTTACAAACAGCAACGCGTGCAGGTTAAATTCCTCCTGTTTGTGCTCATCCCACGTACGTACACCGTTTCCATTCCATAGCTGTAAAAGTTCTTCAACTAATGGCCTTAGGTACACATCAATGTCGTTGCGGGGTTGCTTAGGGCCTTGGATGAGAACTGGCATCATAATGAACTTCCGCTTCATGCACATCCAAGGAGGAAGGTTATACATACATAGAGTCACGGGCCAGGTGCTGTGATTGCTGCTCTGCTCCCCGAAAGGATTAATGCCATCCGCGCTTAAACCAAACCATACGTTCCTTGGGTCAGCTGCAAACTCAGCCCAGTACTTTCTCTCAATTTTTCTCCACTGCGACCCGTCAGCGGGTGCTCTCAACTTCCCATCTTTCTTACGGTCCTCACTGTGCCATCGCATCAACTTGGCATGCTCTTCGTTTCTGAACAGACGTTTCAACCGTGGTATTATAGGAGCATACCACATCACCTTCGCAGGAACCCTCTTCCTGGGGGGCTCGCCGTCAACATCACTGGGGTCATCTTGTCTGATCTTATACCGCAATGCACCGCATACCGGGCATGCGTTCAGATCCTTGTACGCACCGCGGTAGAGGATGCAGTCATTAGGGCATGCATGTATCTTCTGCACCTCCAATCCTAGAGGGCATACGACCTTCTTTGCTGTGTATGTACTGTCAGGCAATTCGTTATCCTTTGGAAGCTTCTTCTTCAATATTTTCAATAGCTTCTCAAATCCTTTGTCAGGCACAGCATTCTCTGCCTTCCACTGCAGCAATTCCAGTACGGTACCGAGCTTTGTGTTGCCATCTTCGCAATTGGGGTACAACCCTTTTTTGTGATCCTCTAACATGCGATCGAACTTCAGCTTCTCCTTTTGACTTTCGCATTGCGTCCTTGCATCGACTATGACCCGGCGGAGATCATCATCATCGGGCACTGGTTCCTCTTGATCTTCAGCAGCTTCCCCCCCTTGCAGCATCATTGGGCACATCGTCTGGTTCCTCTTGATCTTCAGCAGCTTCCCCCGTTGCAGCATCACCGTATTCAGGGGGCACATAGTTGTCATCCTCCTCTTCTTCTTCGCCGTCTTCCATCATAACCCCCATTTCTCCGTGCCTCGTCCAAATATTATAGTGTGGCATGAAACCCTTGTAAAGCAGGTGGGCGTGAAGGATTTTCCGGTCAGAGTAAGACTTCGTATTCCCACATATAGGGCATGGACAACACATAAAACCATTATGCTTGTTTGCCTCAGCCACTTCGAGAAAATCATGCACGCCCTTAATGTACTCGGAGGTGTGTCTGTCACCGTACATCCATTGCCGGTTCATCTGCGTGCATTATATATAATTAAGTGTGTCAAAAACCATTACAGAACATCATGAATAGATAATTAAGTGACCAAATTAATAGAAGTTCATCATCACATTAGAACCAAAGTACATACATAGTTGTCATCTAACAACATATATATAGCTCTCCAGAGCATCTAATTAATTAAACCATACATTGAAACTATGTAAAACATTTCAATGTGAAAACAAATGCAATAATAATCGCAACCAAGGTAACAATTGATCCAACGGCATAATGATACCAAGCCTCGGTATGAATGGCATATTTTCTAATCTTTCTAATCTTCAAGCGCATTGCATCCATCTTGATCTTGTGATCATCGACGACATCCGCAACATGCAACTCCAATATCATCTTCTCCTCCTCAATTTTTTTTATTTTTTCCTTCAAGTAATTGTTTTCTTCTTCAACTAAATTTAACCTCTCGACAATAGGGTCGGTTAGAATTTCCGGTTCAACCACCTCCTAGATAAATAAAATCTATGTCACGCTGGTCGGTATATTTGTCATAAACAATAAATGAATCAAATAGTTATAAAAAGATAATATATACCACATCCGAATCATAGACAGGACGAGGGCCGACGGGGGCGGATACCAAAACCATCGCACTATGTAATAAGAAGGAATAAAATAGTAAGAAAATTAGACAAGTATCTATCTAAGGTAAGAATTTTTTCTTTCAAAAAGAAGATAAGAACAAGAGGCTCACCACGGTGGTGCCGGCGACGAGATCGGCGCGGGCGGTCGACGGCGGTGAAGACGGGAATGGGATGTGACGGGCCGCTAAACCTAGACAAATCTCGAGGAAAATGGAGCTTTGAGGTCGAGCTTCGAGAGGACAAAGCTTAACTAGTGTGGCTCGGGCATTTCATCGAACACCTCATGTGCATAGGAGGTGAGCTAGAGCACCACAAAGCCCTCCCCTCGCCGGCCAGAGAAAAACAGAGCACTGGAGTGCTCTGCTCGCGGGCGGGGGGTATATATAGGCACCTCATTGGTCCCGGTTCGTGGCATGAACCGGTACTAAATCCGGGCCTTCTGTCCCGGTTCATGCCAAGAACCGGGACAAATGGTTGTGGGCCAGGAGCGAGGACCATTAGTCCCGGTTCGTGGCTCGAACCGGGACAAATGGTTCCATACGAACCGGGACCAATGCCCACGAGGCCCCGGCCGGCCCCCTGGGCTCACGAACCAGGACGAATGCCACCATAGGTCCCGGTTTGTGACTGAACCGGGGCTAATGAGAAAACTGCCCTGTGACCTAAGCCCTATTTTCTACTAGTGCTATAGGAATCCCCGTTCCAAACTCCTTGGCTGAAGTTGAGTCTAGTGATTAAAAAACTTTTACTAACATGGTTGTGTGGCTTACGGGCCCACGTCGCCATTGGTTGGTATTAGGATCTTTTATTCCTCGTCTATACTCTGAGATTCTGATATCTCTTCTATTCGGGTTAAATGATTTTACTAACCCTGACTTTAGGTTCTCGTAACTACTTCCTCCCAGAGAGCCCCTTCATTTCAGATGATGGCTTGATTCATCAGTAGACCTCGAAGATACTCTCCGATGTTATCCCAAGAACTTGTGCTCATGCGTGTGCAATTCCCTTCCACCATCAACCCCAATAGATAACTACATGCCCTTGCCATTCTTACATTCATCCCCAGCTGCTCTTGTCATTACAAGATGCATCAAATTATTCTTCGACTTTTAAGAATCTATTGATCCACTTCCTTACAGATCTTTGCCGCATGAATACCCCTACGGATAACTCCTTGCACTTACCTAGTATCCGCTCATCCCCAGCTGTTCAGGTGTTTCACAAAAGTCTTCGAAATACTATTCGATCCTTCGAAAATCCTTAGCAGCTTATTGCTCTGTAAATACTTGTCTGCTTGCATTATGGATGCTTCCCATATGTCTGGCAATATCCATTAGTCTCCTTTTGACACCGTCATTTTGAACCTATTGATTCAACATGAGTGCGAGTGCACGCAATCATCGGTTGATCCTTTTAAATTATCTTTCCATCTCAGATGCCATTATGAACAAGAGCTGGTTATCGACCCATCAAATTGTCGTCGATTGTACCCCTAAGTCTATTCAACTTATCCATTTTTAATCAGACCGTTGGCTTCTGACCCCTTGATTTGGAAATCATAAATTCCTTTGCATCTGAACTTTGAATTAGTCAGTTGTTTCTATAATCTAATGCCTTTGCATTGTTTCTTCCTCTGATTGTGCCGATGCTCACATCAGCTTCGTTATGGACCGGCAGATCCATTGTTGGATTTTATCCAACAACGTCCTTCATATTCAATAACCTTGTGAGCCTTCCCTCGGATACATAGCGCCTTTGGTAAATTGTATCCTCTGCTTTCTCAACCATGCTCTGCTTTCGAGCTTGTATAAATTACTCCTGAAGTTTGTGGTATATGTTCCTAAGAGGCCTTGATGGGTTGGACCTATGACTTTTCTAATCCGTGTGAACCCAGAAACTACTACGGGTCATACTCTACTGTTTTTATGTCAGATAAAACCTCAACACTACAACTTTGTCGAAGGGGAGAGTGAATGAAAGGTTATGCATTAGAGAAGTGGGAGTCGACCTTGAACTTTGTGTTCATGCCCATGGACATGATGTAGATCCTATCATGGAAACTTCTTGTAATAATAACTATTTCCTTGATAAATATCATCTGGTATCTGTGAATTGATCCTTTGCAACTGTGGTTCCGACCATGATTGTTCTCCTTTGATTCTATTTCTCAGACAAGTTAAAGTACTTGCCTTCTGCAGATCAGTACGCCTTCCCAACATCTATTTTGTTCTACCTTCGAGTATTACCCCCTGGTATCTCGAGGATATCAACCCATTGCATTTCATCTTATGAATTTCTGATGAAGTAATACCCTTCCCCGTCATAGTCACTACACGGGTTCTGGGTTGTCGTCAACCGAGAACATCGAGTTGTGAATCGAATCAACACCGAGATTCAATACTCCCACTACTTTGTTGTTGAGAAGTTTAATACTCCATCATGTCACTCCTAGCCTGATCGGCTACATCACTATCGTGCTAATTTTAACTATGCTACATGGTCCTTAATCCCGGAGCACAACTTTCGATGATGAGCTAAGCTTACGTCGATCTTCCTCATCATATCATTTTGCCTTGAACTGCAAGCTTGGTTTCGAGTTTGTGTCGTATCCGTGGTTCCAATAACCTTTCGCTTCATCATTCCTTTGACTCGATGTCATCGCCGATCGATTACATCTTCAGGTAATCTCTCGACAAATGTGTCGTGGTCATCATTAGCATTCTGAGCTCTTCCGGGATATCAATCGAATTCATGATGAGAAATACTATCCTTGCCCTCGATGATTTGTGTTATCATCGACCACTTTATTGCCTTCCCTGCAACACAAACTTGTTCGCGTTTTGTGTATACCTTGAGATCCCTGCTATCCAACATTTGATCTCCCTTACCTTGGAGTATTACCATCTTTTATGTCAAGAATGTCGTGAGCATTTCACCACCTCTTAAGAATTCTTGATACAGGTGAGACTTCTTGCCATATTAGTTCATTCCTTGGTCCCCGTGTTGTTTGTAACCGAAAAACCGACAACTGGACTATGTTGTGCGACTTCAAAACTTCTAGCAACCCTATTGCTTTGAATTTAATGATCGATAGTTCATTTTTAGACTATTGGTTATAGAATCACCATTCTAACATTGATAATGCTACCTAAGCCCATATTTCGGGCGCACCTTTCAACCAATGTTTAATTGTGTATGTTTTCCTCGAGCATACCTCACTATATCATTTGATATGAAAAATGTTATCTCTTTGTTCACATAATTGTGGAAATCCATCTTTTGGAAATCTCAATGATTTGTCACTGAGTTCATCAGCCACCTCCTCATCCTCTCCCTGGTTTACTGATGAACTCTTATTTTGGAACTCGCTTCCATAGTTCATTTCCCAAGAATCTTACGAGGTCTTCTCGTCAATTCATGCCGTACCTTTCTATCTCAGGCATCCCGAGTCTGAGGTATGCTGACACCAATCAGATCTGAAACTCGGGTAGATATGATGGTTGGAACATTTTCCAAGAGTCATAGCATTGGTCTTAGTATAACCCGGTAAGGTGATGTCATGCCTAGCACACCTGGCCGGAGGACCTATTGTTATAGCTTCCTTTTTAGCAAGGTTAACAATTCTTTCATGAGGAAATTGTAAGACTTATTCTGTAAGTTGTTTGCGATGGACCCTTTGTGTTTCCAAAGTCTGATCTACACCTGTTGACCATGTCAATGCTATCTCGAAGCATGTCCATGGTGCTCCGATTTTCAACAAGAACATTTGAAGCCCAATGCTAAATGTTTCCTGCTCGATTATCCAAACACCGTTGTATGGGTAATGTCATGAAAATTCTCTCCCCTACCTAAAGAGTTTTCTACATTCTATCATGTCATGGATATCATGCTCTGCTTGTCCTTGGGAAGGGTATACCCCTGGAATATGTTTAAACACATTTTCCCTTCCATTGTTTTGTTTAATCTAATATACATAATTTCCTTTCCATTGTTTTGTTTAACCTTTCTATGATCTATATGACATAAGAAGTAATACCTCCCTGCTTATGTAAACACCGTGGTGTACAACCTTGTCAGTAAGGCCGTGTTACTATTGCTGATGCCATTTCGGTGACCATCGATGTATGAGAACTTTGCCTATTGGTCTGCCTCGTTTCAACGAGCAGGAAAATTGTTCTCTTCGTCCCTCGCCCTTGGTACCAACGATGCAGCCAACATAACTGACCGGTTATTCTCTGGCATGCCTTGCTGTCATGACCATGCAAGATGTGGACGCCCTTCCTTCTTTTAACCCACATGGTGGGCCCATAACCCATAGTTCCACAGGATCAAAACCTGACTCTCCAGTACACCCTATTGCCAAACTTATTCCTCGCGCTTGATTTCCTATGTAATTCATGAGCCACCTTCCTAATGATCTATTCTGGTATCAGACGCAATACTTATTCTCGTTGCTCTGGACCCCTTTCACACTTTGTTTCAAGACATCGAACGATTGTCAATCCGTTTGATACTTCTTATTGTACCTTCCTACTTTCCTCTCGATGTGTTTTATTGGTTCAACTCGAGAGATAATCATGTGCTCATTCATGGGATAACCCCCAGATGATTAACCCTTATAGCATCCTATCGTTGCCAAGCTACCCCTTACCTATTCGTAAGTACGATGAAGACCCCCAAGAAAGGATGAGAACTTCATCGTGACGAACTCAAGCAGAGGAATGAAGACATCAATAATGGATCGATCTCTTCGAGAAGATCAACCAACACCGAGAAGACCCGTTAGAATTTCGTAATCCGAACCTTCCACCTTTACTCCCCTCTTAAATCTCGGGACGAGATTTCTTGTAGTGGAGGTGAATTGTGACGCCCGGATGATTAAGCTACAGTAATCCCTTGCTAATGATGCCACGTCACCTCGGTTACTGTTGCTAATCTCGCGTTAGTTCGAAACCGATCCAACTTTAAATTTGAGTTAATGGCAAACATCAAAAGTTTTCAAAACATTAAAACTAAAATGTTCGGTTTATGACAAATAATCCATACATTATTTTGGTGAAGAAACCACATTTTTATAAAGTAACTAAATGCTCTAAGATAAGTAAAACAGTAGTTGAAACAATTATTTAAACATCTCTTAAATGATTAAATTATTGAAACCTATTTTTATAACTACAAAAATAATTGTGGTAGTGGTATAACTACTATTACTAATTTGGGTGCTAACTATATGATTTACAAAACTAAAACAATTTGAAAGATTACATAAACAGAAAATAAATTGAAAAAGAAAAAGAAAAGAACACGAGAAAAATAAATAAGGAGAAAGACCCCCTGGCCAACTAGGCCAAACGGCCCAGCCGGCCAGCCCACTAACCTAGCCGGCCCACCCCACTCCCTTAACCCCACTGGGTGACCAAACCCAAACCTAACCGCACACTCCCCCCACTCCCGACGTCTCCCTTTCCCCCAATCTAGATCGGATCGAGGCTGGCCCCGTGGCCGTCGCCTGGAGCTGCCTCGCCGGCCCCCGCCCTCGTCCTCGCGCCCCGTCCCCTCTCCCTCGACGGCGCCCCTCGCCTCGCCGACCGCAACCGCGCCAGGACGCCCCCACGACGCCGCCCCACGCTCGGCTTCATCCTTGGGCCTCCGCACGCCGCCGCCGTCGTCCTCCTCCCCACGGGTCGCCTCCGAGCCCGCTGCCATGCCCCTCCCGCTCCCCTGTGAGCAGCCACCTTCCTTATTCTCCCTCTCCTCCTTTGTGCGCGCGCGCCGTCGTCACTGCGCGCCCTGGCGCCCCGCTCCGCCGTTGCGACGCATGCCCGCGCTCGTCCTGCTCCTAGCCGCGCCTAGGCGGGCGGAAGCGCGCGTGCTCGCGCGCCCCGCGCCCGCTGTCACCCGGGGCCGCGGCCTCCTCCCCGCGCCCGCTACCGGCTACGGCCACCGCCGCAGCTTCCCCCCTCGCGCGCCGCCTCTCCGGCGCTGCTGCTGCGACGCCGTGCCAGGCACCCGTGCACTCTCCGCCCGCCTGCGTGCACCCCCGCCGCTGCTGCTGCTCGCGTGTGCTGCATGCTCCTGCCGGCCACGCCCAGAGCTCGCAGCCGCCATCGCCCGTGACCGGCCACTCCCGCACCCACCTGCCTCCGCCGCTCCCTCTGCGCGCTGCCGCCGCGTCTAGCCTCATCCTCCTTCGCCCACCGCGCGCCTCCTCTGCTTAGCGCACCGCCGCGCCCCGTTGCTCCCTCGTGCGCACCCGCGCCATTCCCCACTGCGCCCAGCGCGTGCCTGGCTGCGCTCCCGCGCGCCCACGGCCGCGCCTGCCTACTCCGCCGTGTCCTCGCGCGGCCCCGCTGCTCCCCACGCCCGGCGCTGCTCCCACCGTCGCCGGCCACCGAGGCCCTGGGCACGCTCGCCCTCAACTCTCTTGGCCTCGGGTGCGAGCACCCGTACTCGTTCGCCCGTCGCCCGCTTTCCCCTCGCCCGTTCGGGCGTCGCCCGTTAACTCGACCCGCTGTAGCCCTTCTGGCCCAATGACACGGGGCCCCACGTCCAGAACGTTTATATATATAAAAAGTGAATAAAAAATAGTAAAAATAAATAAGTAAAAATATTAATTAATTAATTAATTAACTAAATTAATTAATTATGTTTAATCAACCTAATACTTAATTAACCTAATTAACTATTGTTAATTAATTTAACTAATTTGTTAACTAAACTAATTAACCTGGTTAGTTAGTTAACAGTCAATGACATGCGGGACCCACACGTCAGTGACCCACACAACACCTTTGTTGACTGTTGACGTCATGCTAACGTCGTGCTGATGCAATAATGCTATTTTCGAATTAATATAATAATAATAATTTAAAAATGGATTAAATATTTTAAAATTAATATAGAATAAACCTTAGTTCGGATGGAAAAACTTTGTACATGAAAGTTGATCAGAACGACGAGTCGAATCCGAATACGCAACCCGTTCGCCCGCCACATATCCCTAGCATAGCGAACACGCAACTTTCCCCCTCCGGTTCATCTGTCCGAAAACACGAAACACCGGGGATACTTTCCCGGATGTTTCCCCCTTCTCCGGTATCACCTCCTACTGTGTTAGGGCACACCTGGCACCGTTACTTGTCTTGTCATGCATCGATATGCATCTGTTTGCATTGTATTCATTGTTTCTTCCCCCTCTTCTCTCCGGTAGACTACGAGACCGACGCCACTGCTGGTACCCCGATCGACTACGTTGTTGATGACCCCTCCTTGCCAGAGCAACCACGCAAGCCCCACCCCTTGATCACCAGATATCGCCTATTCCTTCTCTCTACTGCTTGCATT
The DNA here is from genome assembly GCF_018294505.1 of Triticum aestivum. Taxonomy (NCBI): domain Eukaryota; kingdom Viridiplantae; phylum Streptophyta; class Magnoliopsida; order Poales; family Poaceae; genus Triticum; species Triticum aestivum. The sequence continues at coordinate 334,448,439 of NC_057799.1, forward strand.
AGAGTAGTGTAGCATGTTACTGCTTTCGGTTAATCCTATTCTGCTGCATAGCATGTCATTGTTGCTACAGTTGTTACCCTTACCTGCAATCCTAAATGCTTAGTATAGGATGCTAGTATTCCATCAGTGGCCCTACATTCTTGTCCATCTGCCATGCTATACTATCGGGTTGTGGTCACTCGGGAGCTGATCACGGGTTTATACTTATATACATGATATATGATGGATGTGGTGACTAAAGTCGGGTCGGCTCGTAGAGTACCCGCAAGTGATTCCGATGTGGGGGCTGAAAGGACAGGTGGCTCCTTCCCGGTAGAGGTGGGCCTGGGTTCCCGAGAGCCCCCGACTGTTACTTTGTGGCGGAGCGACAGGGCAGGTTGAGACCACCTAGGTGAGAGGTGGGCCTGGCCCTGGTCGGCGTCCGCGGTTACCTCAATTAACACGCTTAATGAGATCTTGGTATTTGATCTGAGTCTGGCCACTGGCCTATACGCACTAACCAACTACGCGAGAACAGTTATGGGCACTCGACGTCGTGGTATCAGCCGAAGCCTTCTTGACATCAGCGACTGAGCGGCGCGCGCCAAATTGGACCGTAAGCCTGCGCTTGTATTAAGGGGGCTAGGTCTGCTTCCGGCCGCGTTCGCAACGTGCAGGTGTGCAATGGGCGATGGGCCCAGACCCCTGCGCGCATAGGATTTAGACAGGCGTGCTGACCTCTCTGTTGTGCCTAGGTGGGGCTGCGACGTGTTGATCTTCCGAGGCCGGGCATGACCCAGGAAAGTGTGTCCGGCCAAAGGAGATCGAGCTTGTTGGGTAATGTGGTGCACCCCTGCAGGGAAGTTTATCTATTCGAATAGTCGTGATCCTCGGTAACAGGACGACCCAGAGTTGTATCTTGTCCTTATGACAACTAGAACCGGATACTTAATAAAACACACCCTTCCAAGTGCCAGATACAACCCATTGATCGCTCTCTAACAGGGCGACGAGGAGAGGATCGCCGGGTAGGATTATGCTATGCGATGCTACTTGGTGAACTCAACCATCTACTCTCTTCTACATGCTGCAAGATGAAGGCTGCCCGAAGCGTAGTCTTCGACAGGACTAGCTATCCCCCTCTTATTCTGGCATTCTGCAGTTCAGTCCACCGATAGGGCCCCTTTACACATATACCCATGCATATGTAGTGTAGATCCTTGCTTGTGAGTACTTTGGATGAGTACTCACGGTTGCTTTGCTCCCCCTTTTCCCCCTTTTCCTTCCTTCCTGGTTGTTGCAACCAGATGCTGGAGCCCAGGAGCCAGACGCCACCGTCGACGATGACCCCTACTACACCGAGGGTGCCTACTAGTATGTTCAGGCCACCGACGACCAGGAGTAGTTTAGGAGGATCCCAGGCAGGAGGCATGCGCCTCTTTCGATCTGTATCCCAGTTTGTGCTCTTCTTCTTAAGGCAAACTTGTTTAACTTATGTCTGTACTCAGATATTGTTTCTTCCGCTGACTCGTCTATGATCGAGCACTTGTATTCGAGCCCTTGAGGCCCCTGGCTTGTATTATGATGCTTGTATGACTTATTTATTTTTAGAGTTGTGTTGTGATATCTTCCCGTGAGTCCCTGATCTTGATTGTACATGTTTGCGTGTATGATTAGTGTATGATTGAATCAGGGGCGTCACAAGTGCCCCATAATTTCAACCTGAGAAACAAAAGACGAGAACGTGCATGAACCCCTATGCATATTTTACCCAAATGTCACCTCGGGAATCCGCGAGTTGAGTGCCAAAACATATCTCAAGTGAATCAATATGAGGCCCCACTGTCACCACGGGTATTCATAGCAAGACATACATCAAGTGCTCTCAAATCCATAAAAGTATTCAATCCGATAAAATGAAATCTCAAAGGGAAAACTCAATTCACAACAAGATAGAGAGGGAGAAACACCATATGATCCAACTATATTAACAAAGCCCGTGATACATCAAGATCGAACACGAAAGAGAGAGATTAAACACATAGCTACTAGTACAAACCCTCAACCCCGACCCCCGAGGGTGGACTACTCCCTCCTCATCATGGTGGCCGCCGAGATGATGAAGATGGCCACCAGTGATGATTTCCCCCTCCAACGGAGTGCCGAACGGGGTCTAGATTGGTTTTTTGTGGCTACAGAGGCTTGCGGCAGCGAAACTTCTGATCTAGGGTTACCCCAAGGGTTTTTGGAATATTTGACAATTTATAGGGCGAAGAGGCGGTGCGGGAGGCCACCGAGGTGGGCACAACCCACCAGGGCGCGCCCATGTGGGTTGTGCCCCCCTCGGGGCACCCCTCTGGTACTTCTCTGGCCCATCCTGGGTGTTCTGGTCCATAAAAATTCTCCAAAAAGTTTCGCCGTGTTTGGAGTCCGTTTGATATTGATTTCCCGCGAAGTAAAAAACAAGCAAAAAACAACAACTGGTACTGGGCACTATGTCAATAAGTTAGTCCCAAAAAATGATATAAAGTTGATATAAAATGATTGTAAAACATCCAAGAATGATAATATAACAACATGGAACAATAAAAAATTATAGATACGTTGGAGACGTATCAGCATCCCCAAGCTTAATTCCTGGTCGTCCTTGAGTAGGTAAATGATAAAAACAGAATTTTTGATGTGGAATGTTGTCTATCATGTTCATCATATTCTTTTCTTGTGTAGCATGGACATATGGACTATTATATAGTTCAAAGCAATAGTCTAGTTTTGACATGAAGATTTCAATACTCAAGCATATCAACAAGCAACCATGTCTTTCAAAATATCAACACTAAAGCAAGTTATCCCTAGCCCATCATGCTCAATCATTGATCCATTCATGAAACACACTCGCATATTAGCTACATCCAATGCTCAAGTAGGATCATAGTGCCCCTTAGTTGGTGCTTATAAGAGAAGATGGAGACTCAAATAAAAATAAAAATTGCATAAAGTAAATAGAAAGGCCCTTCGCAGAGGGAAGTAGGGATTTGTAGAGGTGCCAGAGCTCAAAGCTTAAATTGAGAGATAAAAATATTTTGAGAGGCATACTTTTCCCATCAACGAGAACGGCCGAGTAATTCTTAACACTTTCCATGCTTGATATATCATAGGCGGTTCCCAAACAAAAAATAAAGTTTATTCCTTTTCCCACCATTCTTTCACAATCCATGGCTAACCGTATCCACTTGTGCCCTCCATACCAACACTTTCCAAGGAATTTATTATTTGACAACATAAAGTAAATTCATTTTTCATTTCGGGACAAGGCATCCCTAATACCTTTGTCGTACTCTCGTGCAATGACAAGTGAATAAACACTCATCTCGAGAATAACACATCTAGCATGGAAAATATTGGCCACCCCCTGCCGCTTTATGAGCGGTATGAGTACACAAAAAGAAATTTATTTTGAAAATTAGAGATGGCACATACAAATTTGCTTAGAACGACACGAAAATACCGCATATAGGTAGGTATGGTGGACTCATATGGCAAAACTGGTTTTAAGGATTTTGGATGCACAAGTAGTATTTCTACTTGGTACAAGTGAAGGCTAGCAAAAAGATTGAGAAGCACCAACCAAGAAACGAAAAATCACATAAGAGAGCATTAAGCATAACTAACACCGAATAATGCACCACAAGTAGGATGTAATTTCATTGCATAACTATTGACTTTCGTGCTTGCATAGCGAATCACAAACCTTAACACAAGTATTCTTACTAAAGCATAATTACTCACCAACATGACTCACATATCACTATCATCATATCTCAAAACTATTACAAAGAATCAAGTTTATTTTGTCCAATGATCTTCATGAAAGTTTTTATTATATCCTTCTTGAATATCTATCACTTTGGGACTATTTTCATATGTTGCTTTTGATAAGGTCAAAACAAATTTAAGTGAAGAACATGAGCATAATAATTTTCTTCTCTCAAAATAATATAAGTGAAACATGAGAGAAAATGACAAACTACTCCAAGAAGATGTAAGTGAAGTTCAAGCGAGTAGTTAAGTAAATAGATAGGAAACTAATATTGTATATCGGAAAGTAAAAGATTGCAAAAAGAGTATATAGGAAACTAATATTATAGATCGTAAACTTATATGATGGAAAGTAGACTCGGGGGCCACAGGTTTCACTAGAGGCTTCTCTCAAGATAGCAAATAATACGGTGGGTGAACAAATTACTGTCGAGCAATTGATCATGAATATAGGCATCACGTCCGTGTCAAGTAGACCGAAACAATTCTGCATCTACTACTATTACTCCACACATCGACCACTATCCAACATGCATCTAGAGTATTAAGTTCATAAAGAACGGAGTAACGCATTAAGCAAGATGACATGATGTAGAGGAATTAACTTAAGCAATATGATGAAAACCCCATCTTTTTATCCTCGATGGCAACAATACAATACGTGCCATGCTGCCCCTACTGTCACTGGGAAAGGACACCGCAAGATTGAACCCAAAGCTAAGCACCTCTCCCATTGCAAGAAAAACCAATCTAGTTGGCCAGACCAAACCGATAATTCGAAGAGAAATACAAAAATATCAAATCATGCATATAAGAGTTCAGAGAAGATTCAAATAATATTCATATATAAGCTGCTCATAAATCGACAATTCATCGGATCTCGACAAACACACCGCAAAACAAGATTACATCGGATAGATCTCCAAGAACATTGAGGAGAACATGGTATTGAGAATCAAAGAGAGAGAAGAAGCCATCTAGCTACTAGCTATGGACCCACAGGTCTATGGTAAACTACTCACGCTTCATCGAAAGGGCAATAGAGTTGATGTAGATTCCCTCCATGATTGAATCCCCCTCCGATAGGATGCCCGAAAAGGCCCCAAGATGGGATCTCGTGGGAACAGAAGGTTGCGGTGGTGGAAAAGTGTTTTTGTGGATGCTTCTGGTGGTTTTGGAATATATGTGAATATATAGGATAAAAGCTAGGTCAGGGGGTCACCAAGGGGCCCACAAGGTAGGGGGCGTGCCCCCCGCTAGGGCGCGCCCTCCGCCCTTCACTACTGCAGGATGCTGCTAACGCGGCACTACGATGAGAGACCCTTTGACGAAACTATGTGCGATGCATTAATCGCAAACGGTGATGTAAAAAACCGTCAAAAAAAGATGCAAAACGTTTGCGATGGCGGAGCCATCAAACACGGTTCCGATTTTAGTTGCGTGTGCGATGTAGGGCATACGGTTCAGTTAAATTAACTGTTTGCGATGAGGAAGAAGAACAGAAACAGGCAGCCAGATGAAGGCGTCTGTGATATACGGCATACAGTTCACTCGCATTAACTATTTGTGATGAGGCGGAACAACAGAAACGGGCAGCTAGAGAAAGGTGTGTGCCTTTGAGGGCATACGCTTTAGAAGAATTAACTGTTTGCGATTAGGCAACATAACATAAACAGTCAACCAGATGAAAGTTTCTGGGATTGACGACATACACTTCACACGGATGAACTGTTTGCGATTAGCCACAACAAACAGAAACAGTTAGACAGATCAACATGGGTGCGCTAGACAGACACACATTCTAATTAAAATAAGCATGCGTGATGGTAATAACGAGCGGGCACAGTTGTTGGAACAAGACGTGTGCTGACCTCTGTGCTGACAAGCGTGCTCACGTTACGTCGTCTGGGAATAGTGCCGCACTTAGAAATTATATAACCGTCAATAAATTTTGAGCCTGCGTCCCGTCACATTCCAAATTACTAATGCGCTATATTTAATTGCAAACTTGTTCACAGCGATCAAAACCTAAACGGTTTCCTACTTAGGAGCGTATTAGTACTCCGTTATAAATACTAGTACTCCAAGATGACTGCACATTCCTCCTCAACTCCTCATCCACAAAAACAAACAAGTCATTCATCATCGTTCCCTTGTGTCTGCCATGGCCAGCCTGAGTTATGGGTCGAGAGATTACCACCAGGGAGAGGCGAGCATGGAAGCGGAAGCACGAGAGATGTCCCGCCTCGTCGCGAAAGCAGCCAACATGTCCCGCCGCACCGCCGTAGCAGCACAGAGGTCCCGCCGCTCCGCCGAAGCAGCACAGAGGTCCCGCCGCGTCGTCGATGCAGCAGACTGGTTCGGCCGTACCGCGGAAGCAACAGAGATGTCCCGTCGCGCCGCGAATGCGGCAGAGATGTCCTCCCGTGCCGCGGCGGCCTGGGAAAATATCTCGCGGGCAGGCGAGGACTCTTACAGGCGCATGAATGCGATCGTCCATAGGCAGATGGATCAGATCTCCGGCTGGGCCAGGTTGTGGGATGACATTAAAGCCTCGTTTGAACAAGCTACCGGCGTCATCCGGCAACTAAGTGAGGGCAATGTGAAGCTCCGGGCCGAGCGCGACTTGCTGAGGGCGAAGATCGCTGGAAGTGCAGAGCAGCAGGAGGAGACTACTGCCTTGTTGAAGAGGACCGGCGTCATCGTCAAGAAACTTATGGACGAGAATGACATTATCGAGGGCCAAAGGCTGGTGGAGGAATCTGTGGATGCTCTCAAGCAGCGTCTTGAGGACACGAAAGATCTCATCGCCGCTCGCCGCAGAGACTAGTTCCCCCAGCGTGCAACAGCGCATCAAGAAAGTAGAGATCAGCGAGCCAGATCGTTATCTTCCTTCTTATTTTGCCCTTGTGTATTTCGGGCATTGCCGCATGTGGCTTTTTTAATTATCTTCCTAAATATGTAAGACAATTATTATGCACTGTCATCGTTCTTATATTCATCAGTCTTGCTATAAGTCACAGTCGATGCTATATAGGTCCGTCAGATCTTACATCAAGATCCCTGCAAAACTTTCTTTTTAGATTTTCTTTTTTCTCTCTTAAATCTCAGTCGAGTGAGACATAGCCATGTCGTCAAACAGGGGCTCAGGCGCCATTAATGGAGACATTGGGAGGGAGGTGGGCGGCGGATAGAGGTCAAAGGGCTCTCCTCCCGATGAGCACGCGCAAGGGTCTGATCGCACGCCTCCCATACTCAAATAGCTACCACGCATGGCACCTCCTAGCCAATAAAAAAAGGGGACGTGTGGCGGCACGTAATTGGTAAGTAGAACACCCACAGTTTCAATAATACTCGTGTTTCTGATTTGTAACGTGACAACACTTGTTCCAAAATGACTTTGTTGATTGTTAATGTGTGCGCCTTCGCAAAACGGGTAGAAAAATTACCACAACATGTTGGTGCCATGTCATGATACCATGCCAAGTTTCATGATTTTCAGGAGAGTTTTGAATTTATGGGAATTTTAAAACCAAGTTTCTCGATGTTTCCGGCCGAGTCAAGACGCCCAGATGTTTGAATTCCATTCCCACTTCTTCCATGGGACCTAGAAGTTCGCCCCAAGTACACATAAATGATTTTCCAACTAACATTTGCGCACTGGAGCATGCGCTTGTACTTCAAATTTCAATTATGTGCATCAAATGCCTGGAAAATCAATTAATGTATAAAAAGGCCAAACGAACCCAGAATTATTCCAAATTTAGCACGAAACTTCTATTTGGTCTAAGCTGCATGTGTAAAAAAATCAAGGCGGGAGAAGGCAGTGTATGTCGTTTCGCACACGGAGGTGACACGTTCCCTCTCGGAACCATGAGCCTTCTTGAGAGAAGCTCCGGTTTGCAAGAAGCTTATACCAAAGCTTGTCCCTATTTGGCCAAAAAAATACCACAGCATGTTGGAGCCATGTCATGACACCATGCCAAGTTTCATGATTTTCAGGCGTGTTTTGGATTTACAGGAATTAAAAAAGCAAGTTTCTCAATATTTCCAGCCGAGCACGACGCCCAGATGTTTGAATTCCATTCCCATTTGTTGCATGGGACCTACAAATTCACCCAAGGACACACATGTGATTTTTCAACCAACTTTGGTGCACTGGAGCATGTGCTTGTAGTTCAAATTTGAATTATGCACATTAAATGCCCAGAAATTCAATTAATGTATAAAAAAGGCCAAATGAACCAGGAATAATTCCAAAATTTAGCATGATACTTCTATTTGGTCTAATCTGCCTGTGTAAAAAAAATTAAGGCGGGAGAAGGCAGTGTATGTCGTTTCGCACATGGAGGTGACACTTTCCCTCTCAGAACCATGAGCCTTCTTGAGAGAAGCTCCGGTTTGCAAGAAGCTTATACCAAAGCTTGTCCCAATTCGGCCAAAAAAATTACAACAACATGTTGGTGCCATGTCATGACACCATGCCAAGTTTCAAGATTTTCAGGCATGTTTTGGATTTACATGAATTAAAAAACCAAGTTTCTCAATCTTTCCGGCCGAGCCACGATGCCCAGATGTTTGGATTTCATTCCATTTCTTGCATGGGACCTAGAAATTCACCCAAGGACACACATGTGATTTTCCAACCAACTTTGGTGCACTGGAGCATGTGATTGTAGTTCAAATTTGAATTATGCACATTAAATGACCAGAAATTCAATTAATGTATAAAAAAGTCTAAACGAACCCGGAATAATTCCAAATTCTAACATGATACTCATATAGTTCTATCTTGCCTCTGTAAAAAATCAAGGGGGCATCGTATAACATTTCACACACAAAGGTGACATGTCCCCCCTCGGGAACCACGACTCTTCTCGAGAGAAGCTCCGGTTTGCAAGAAGCTTATACCAAAACTTGTCCAAATGCGGCCAATTTTTTTACCACAACATGTTGGTGCCATGAAATGACACCATGCCAACTTTCATGATTTTCAGGCGAGTTTGGAATTTCCAGGAATTTAAAAACCAGGTTTCTCAATGTTCCTGACCGACCCACGACGCCAAGATGTTTGAATTTCATTCCCATTTCTTGCATGGGGCCTATAAATTCACCCAAAGACACACATGTGATTTTTCAACAAACTTTGGTGCACTGGAGCATGTGCTTGTAGTTCAAATTTGAATTATGCACACTAAATGCCTAGAAACTCAATTAATGGATAAAAATGCCAAACGAACCCGGAGTAATTCCAAATTTAAACACGACACTCATGTAGTTGCATGTTCACTGTACATAAATGTTCTAGCAATTCAAACACCATCCTTTCCCTCCGTAACAACATTTTGTCTTTCAAAACATAATGAAAAAAATCAGGTATACCACAAACAGTTTACTAGAAAGAATCGTGTGGGATGCGATGTAAAATATATTGGCGCACCGTCTTGTCTGGCTTACGTAGGAAGCTTCATCGTCAGTCCACCTCCCGCGCTTGAACCACACTTGCGTGCCAGTTTCTCGCGGCACCGAGCAAAAAATTTCTGCCACCACGGAAATATCTATCTCCCCTCCCCCTCCCTCCCACGAAAAGCCACATTTCCATTGTTCCTGCTTGCTTTCCAAGTTCAAACCTTCGTTGTTGCTTACTGGCAGCTCAGCCTCCTCGCCGTCGACCCTTCTTCTTGCAGCACCGCCTCCTCGCCGCCGACCTTTCTTCTTGCAGCGCCACCTCCTCGCCGGCGACCTTTCTTCTTGCAGCGCCGCCTCCTCACCGGCGACCATTCTTCTAGCTGCGCGGCCTCCTCGCCGCCGACCCTTCTTCTTGCCGCGCAGCCTCGTCGATATGGTTAGGTAATCCACACCCCACCCACACCATCCTCCTCCTTCCCCGTCCCACATGCCCCGACCGACGACGCGACACCTTCCGCAAAAATCACTATCCCCGTCCTCCAATTAAGCACCGCCCACAGCCATTTTGCACGCAGTATAACGTGGAGCTAAGTAGCATGGCAGTGGAGAAGCAAATCGTGGACGCACGCGTGCATGAGGTCGCCATGGCTGCCATGCATACCGACTGGTAGATCTTGGAGGAGCACCTCGTCTTCAAGGCCACCATCGACACCGCCACGCGGTTGTCTACTTTAAAATACTGTTCGTGCTGTTTTCTCGAGGCCACCGCCAGTGCCTTCTAGTGATTTGTCCTCTGTAATGTTAATATGCAATATGATGTTCAGTTAACAGTTTGGTCCTCTGAAATGTAATGTTCATTTAACAGTTTGGTCCTCTGAAATGTAATGTTCAGTTAATAGTTTGGTCCAACAATTGCTACATTTCGTAGTACTGTTCTCAAGCATTGTTTGTTTTGTTAACTGTCTTATCTTCTAGTACATGTTTCTATTCTACAATGTCGTGCTCAGTTAACTGTTTTGGTTCATTTGGTCTGCTGTCCATTTAACTATTTGGTTCAATTCTGTAATTTGATTTTCATTTGCGATGGGTACAATTTTGTATTGTTATTCATGTGAGAAATAAATCGAATTTGGCTGTACTCAATACATATTCTACTAATAGTATGGCAACTCTCAGTTAACCTGATCAAGATCTTCCTTATGTGTGCTGCAGGGAAACAATGGGAGACACTGCGGTTTACCATCGAGGTTTGCTCATGCATGGTCCTTTTGATAATAGCACATTATTGTGCAGTTGCAGGAATCATTCTAATATTTAGGTTTCTTACAATTTGGTCTTGCACATGTAGGTCCTGCTGTCAAAGGCTTAGGCCCACTGTTCGATCCATTTTGCATATGGGGAAATGAGATGTCCATGAGTATCAGTCAAGTCAAGAAACTCGGAAAGATTGTTAGGATGAAGAAACTTGCGACGAATAATAGCAAGATCTTTGTTTGCATAATGAAGAAGACATCAGTCAACTATAGGATGGTACTAACTCTTTTACCTTGGTTTTACCCCTTGCGCCATTTTAAAATTTATAACAGTGATTTATGCATATCTTTGTGTTCAGTACTTTTCAAAGCAGTTCACCGATGATTACCCCTCAAACCACCTGCATGGTCAAGAGGCGAGGAAGACATTCATTCAACACCCATGGTACAATATTGAAGTCTTCCTGAAGAGGACGAAGGTTGGGCGAGCAATTATCCATAGTCACTGGCCTAAAGTTGCAAGGACATTCAACATCACTAAAGGCTCAATATTTGCCTTCCACTTCTGCAGTTTCCCAGATGAGATTCATTTGTCTATTTACCGTGTATGATGCTACTTTCCAAAGGTTTTCGATGTTGCATGTGAAACTTGGTGCTGTTGTGTAATGGCGTAACTGAGTGCCGAAGCTATCTGATGTAATTCGATTATGAAATCCTGGTTGCCGTCATACGGATATGAAATATCTGGTGCGTTTTATAAGAAATATCAATTTGATTACTACATGGATTATCAATAATAGGCTAATTACCCTGCTTATTGGGGTTTTCTATTGCAGATGGTTACTCAGACAACACCGTGGGTGATGAACTCAAACAACCCACATGGTTTCCGGTAGGCCACCTTGCACAAACGTTTGCACACAAAAAACTGTGTGTGATATACATACGAACGGAAATGTTTTTCTGGGATTCATCGTGTGGGATGTACATAGGAACGGAAATGATTGGGTTTCGATGCTTCGCCAGATCGCACACGAGCTCATTTTACCCCAGCCTGTGTGCCAGGAGGGCCTATCCCCGACGGTTTCTAGGTCGTGTGGGAAGGACCCCCCTATCGCCCACACTCACTTGGCGTCGGTTCCAAACGTCATCGCGGAAAGGGGTTAAAAACCATTTGTATAGTAGGTCTCTGCACGAGTGCTTGTCGCCGCCTCGTGGCTCTTCTGACTTGCACTCCAAGTCCCATCGGTGTCTTCTGGTCCAAGAAAAATCATCGTGAAGTTTTATTTTGTTTGGACTCCGTTTAGTATTCCTTTTCTGCGAAGCTCAAAAACAAGGAAAAACAGAAACTGGCACTGGGCTCTAGGTTAATAGGTTAGTCCCAAAAATAATATAAAATAGCATATTAATGCATATAAAACATCCAAGACAGATAATATAATAGCATGGAACAATCAAAAATTATAGATACATTGGATACGTATCAAGCATCCCCAAGCTTAATTCCTGCTCGTCCTCGAGTAGGTAAATGATAAAAACAGAAGTTTTGATGTGGAATGCTACCTAACATATTTATCCATGTAATTTTCTTTATTGTGGCATGAATGTTCAGATCCATAAGATTCAAAACAAAAGTTTAATATTGACATAAAAAACAATAATACTTCAAGAGAAAACTAAGTTTATGAAAGCTCAACGTGAGTGAGTAGGGATTGCCATGCAACGGATTCAGTAGAGCTAAAAGTTTATGAAAGCTCAAAAGAAAACTAAGTGGGTGTGCATCTAACTTGCTTGCTCACGAAGACATAGGGCATTTTGAGGAAGCCCGTACTTGGAATATACAAGCCAAGTTCTAGAATGAAAAACTCCCACTAGCATATGAAAGTGACAACATAAGAGACTCTCTATCATGAAGATCATGGTGCTACTTTGAAGCACAAGTGTGGAAAAAGGATAGTAACATTGCCTCTTCTCTCGTTTCTCTCATTTTTTTGTTTGGCTTCTTTGGCCTCTTTTATTTTTCCTCACATGGGGCAATGCTATAATAATGAAGATCATCACACTTTTATTTACTTACAACTCAAGAATTACAACTCGATACTTAGACCAAAATATGACTCTATATGAATGCCTCCGGCGGTGTACAGGGATGTGCAATGACTCAAGAGTGACATGTATGAAAATTATGAACGGTGGCTTTGCCACAAATACTATGTCAACTACATGATCATGCAAAGCAATATGACAATGATGGAACGTGTCATAGTAAAACGGAACGGTGGAAGTTGCATGGCGATATATCTCGGAATGGCTATGGAAATGCCATAATAGGTAGGTATGGTGGCTGTTTTGAGGAAGGTAATAGGTGGGTGTATGGCACCGGCGAAAGTTGCGCGGTACTAGAGAGGCTAGCAATGGTGGAAGGGTGAGAGTGCGTATAATCCAAGGACTCAACATTAGTCATAAAGAACTCACATACTTATCAAAGAAATCTATTAGTAATCAAAACAAAGTACTACGCGCATGCTCCTAGGGGGATAGATTGGTAGGAAAAGACCATCGCTCGTCCCCGACCGCCACTCATAAGGAATACAATAAAAAAAAATCATGCTCCAACTTCGTTACATAACGGTTCACCATACGTGCATGCTACGGGAATCACAAACTTTAACACAAGTATTTCTACAATCCACAATTACTCACTAGCATGACTCTAATATCACCATATTTATATCTCAAAACAGTCATAAGGAATCAAACTTCTCATAGTATTCAATGCACTTTATATGAAAGTTTTTATTATATCCCTCTTTGATGCCTATCATCTTAGGACTAAATTCATAACCAAAGCAAATTACCACGCTGTTTAGAGAGACTCTCAAAATAATATAAGTGAAGCACGAGATTTCAATAATTTTTACAAAATAAAGCCATGCCGTGCTCTAAAAAGATATAAGTGAAGCACTAGAGCAAAATTGCCTAGCTCAAAAGATATAAGTGAAGCTCATAGAGTATTCTAATAAATCACGATTCATGCATGTCCCTCTCAAAAGGTGTGTAAATCAAGGATGATTGTGGCAAACTAAAAATTAAAGACTCATATCACACAAGATTCTCCAACCAAAACACATATCATGTGGTGAATAAAAATATAGCCTCAAGTAAATTTACCGATGGATGAAGACGAAAGAGGGGATGCCATCCGGGGCATCCCCAAGCTTAGATGCTTGGTTGTCCTTTAATATTACCTTGGGGTGCCTTGGGCATCCCCAAGCTTAGGCTCTTGCCACTCCTTATTCCATAGTCCATCAAATCTTTACCGAAAACTTGAAAGCTCCAGAACACAAAACTCAACAGAAAATCTCATAAGATCCGTTAGTATAAGAAAATAAATCACCACTTTTGGTACTGTTGTGAACTCATTATTTATTTATATTGGTGTAATATCTACTGTATTCCAACTTTTCCATGGTTTATAACCCCCGATACTACCCATAGATTCATCAAAAATAAGCAAACAACACAAAGAAAACATAATCTGTCAAAAACAGAATAGTGTGTAGCAATCTGTAACTCTCGAATACTTATGTAACTCCAAAAATTCTGAAAATTTAGGACAACCTGGGAAATTTATATGAAAATCTTGTGCAAAAGGAATCTGATCAAAAGCACGCTTCTGTAAAAAAATGAGAATTATTTTCCTTGGCGCAAAAGTTCCTGTTTTTTAGCAAGATCAAATCAACTATGACCGTAAGCCATCCCAAAGGTCTTACTTGGCACAAACACTAATTAAGACACAAAAACACATCTAAACAGAGGCTAGATGAATTGTTTATTGAAAAACAGCAAGGAAAAGTATTGGGTTGTCTCCCAAGAAGCGCTTTACTTTAAAGCCTTTTAGCTAGGCATTGTTAATTTCGATGATGCTCACATGAAAGATAGCAATTGAGACACGTAGAGAGCATCATGTAGCATGTGAAAAACACATCTAAGTCTAACATACTTCTTATGCATAGGCATCTTGTAGGCAAACAAATTATCAAGGCAAGCAAAAACTAGCATATGCAAAGAAGAAGAAAGAAACAATAGCAAACTCAACATAACAAGAGGTAATTTAGTAACATGAAGATTTCCACAACCATATTTTCCTCTTTCATAATAATTACAAGTAGGATCATAATCAAATTCAACAATATAGCTATCACATAAAATTTTCTCTACATGATCCACATGCATGCAAAGTTGACATTCTTCCAAACTAGTGGGATTATCATCAAATAAAGTCATGACTTCTCCAAACCCACTTTTATAGAAAAATTCATAAGATTGATCATACTCCAAAGTAGTGGGGTAATTATTTCCTAAAGTTGACACTCTTCCAAACCCACTTTCAATATTATTGCAAACATGTTCATCATGAGGCTTAAATAAATTTTCAAGATCATAAGAAGAATCACCCCAATCATGATCATTACAATAAGTAATAGACATAGCAAAATTAGCATCCCCAAGTTTAGGGTTTTGCATAATATTAACACAATTGACATTAACAGAATTTATAATAACATCATTGCAATCATGCTTTCTATTCAAGGAGCTATCGTTAATCTCTTCATAAATTTCGTCATCACAATTTTCAGATTCACGAATTTCAATCAAAACTGCATAAAGATAATCTAGTGCACACAACTCACTAGCAATTGGTTTGTCATAATTAGATCTTTTAAAAAGATAGCAAGTGGATGAGGATCCACAAACTCTTTGCTTCCAGTTTTCAATAATCACACAATTATACCAAGCAAACGAGCAAACAAACCAAGTAAGACATAAGGGCAAACGGAAAGACGAACGGAAGAAGGGCGAATAAAAAGGGCAAATATTTTTGTGTTTTTGTGAAAATCGTTTTAGAAGTGAGGGAGAGGAAAATGATACGTCTCCAATGTATCTATGATTTTTTATTTTTCCATGCTGTTATATTATCAATCTTGGATGTTTCATAATCATCTTATATCATTTTTTGGTACTAACCTATTGACATAGTGCCAAGTGCCAGTTGTTGTTTTCTGCATGTTTTTTACATCGCAGGAAATCAATAACAAACGGAGTCCAAATGCAACGAAACTTCACGGAGAATTTTTATGGACCAGAAGACACCTAATGGGCCAAGGCAGCTCCTGGGGGTGCTCCGAGGGGAGCAACACCCACCAGGGTGCGCCAGGAGGCCCTGGCGCGCCCTGGTGGGTTGTGCGCACCTTAGGTGCCCCCCAGACCGCCTCTTTGCTCTATAAATACCCCCAATATTCCAGAAACCCTAGGGGAGTCGACGAAAATCAATTCCAGCCGCCGTAGAGTCCAGAACCACCAGATCCAATCTAGACACCATCACGGAGGGGTTCACCACTTCCATTGGTGCCTCTCTGATGATGCATGAGTAGTTCTTTGTAGACCTTCGGGTCCGTAGTTAGTAGCTAGATGGTTTCCTCTCTCTCACTGAATTCTCAATACAATGGTCTCCTGGAGATCCATATGATGTAATCTTTTTGCGGTGTGTTTGTTGGGATCGGATGAACTTTGAGTTTATGATTAGATCTATCTTTTTATATCCATGAAAGTTATTTGAGTTTCTTTGACCTCTTATATGCATGATTTCTTATAGCCTCGTATTTCTTCTCCGATATTCGGGTTTTGTTTGGCCAACTTGATCTATTTATTTTGCAATGGGAAGAGGTGCTTTGTAGTGGGTTCAATCTTACGGTGCTTGATCCCAGTGACAGAAGGGGAACCGACACGTATGTATCGTTGCTACTAAGGATAAAATGATGGGGGTCTATCTCTACATAGATAGATCTTGTCTACATCATGTCATCGTTCTTATTGCATTACTCCGTTTTCCCCATGAACTTAATACACTAGATGCATGCTGGATAGCGGTTGATGTGTGGAGTAATAGTAGTAGATGCAGGCAGGAGTCGGTCTACTAATCTTGGACGTGATGCCTATATAATGATCATTGCCTGGATATCGTCATGATTATTTGAAGTTCTATCGATTGCCCAACAGTAATTTTTTTACCCAGCGTTTGCCATTTTTCTCGAGAGAAGCCACTAGTGAAACCTACGGTCCCTGGGTCTCTTTCTCAAATATTTGCCTTTGCGATCTACTTTTCCTTTGCTTTTATTTTCAGATCTATTAAACCAAAAATACAAAAATACCTTGCTGCGTTTTATTCTTATTTATTTTATTTGGTGTTCGATCTATCAATCTACTACAATTTTATTCACATTCGTTCGCCAATTTCTGGCGCCGTTGCCCGAAAGGGATTGACAACCCCTTTAACACGTCGGGTTGCGAGTAGTTGTTATTTGTGTGCAGGGGTTGTTTACGTTGTGTTGCTTGGTTCTCCTACTTGTTCGATAACCTTGGTTTCATCACTGAGGGAAATACCTATGTCGCTGTGCTGCATCATCCCTTCCTCCTTGGGGAAATACCGACATAGCTTCGAGTTGCATCAAAAGGAATTTCTGGCGCCGTTGCCGGGGAGGATCTTCAACATATACCAGGGTCCTAATCACAAATCTCATCTCCTCTCAATCTACATTATTTTCCATTTGCCTCTCATTTTCCTCTCCCCCACTTCACAAAAATTTTCCGTTTTATTCGCCCTCTTTGCAGTTCACCGTTTTCTCATCAGATCTATTATTTGCTTGCAATCATGAGTGATTTCGGTATGGCACCAATAGATGATGGCCTAACTCCTAAGATTGTGTGTATGGGCAATCTGGATGCTAAAACTTTTATCTTGGGGCAAGGGAATGTTATGGGAAAAGAACGTATCCAGGAATTTTTCAATTGTGTTGGAAATCTAAGTCTTGATGATGCTCCTATAGTTAAAACTACTAGATCTTATGCGGATGCTATTTCAGCACTAGTTCTGAAACTTGAAAGTAAATTTATCCGTACTCATCCTACTTTGCAAAGATTGTTTTTTGAGATCCCCGTTATAAAGAATTCTAGGGATAAAAAGTTGGCCACTCTCGTTCTTATGAATGAGTTTGACTACATAATACGGGAAGCTAGGGAAATCTTTGATTTTTATGGTATGAATCGTGAGAAACCCGTAATGGATGGAATTATTTACAATTGTGATTATGCGCTAAGGCATTTTCTCGGGGATAATAAAATCTTTGACGAGAATCTTAAAAAGGAAGTCCCCGTTTTAGATATAATCCAACAAGTTTTCAATAATGTTAATCAACATTACTCTTGGATTGTTGCCGGAAATCAAAGGGGTTATGATGAAAACCTACTTAGGAATGCTAAAGTTTCTATGGATAATATGTTTTATGTCGTGTTTACAAAACCCAATGATGAAAACACCTCTAAGAAAATTAAGGACAAAGATGACAAAACTCAGATCCTTGCTTTATGCGTAGCTAAGGGCGTAAAACTATAGCGCTTGTTGGGAGGCAACCCAATGAATAAAATTTATTTTTGCTTTTTTGCTTTCTGTTCTTGAGTGTTTTCACAATTATGCTACTGTTATGGTTGTGTTTTTTATGTTTTAATTAGTGTTTGTGCCAAGTAAAGCCTTTAGGATCTTCTTGGGTGATAGTTGTTTGATCTTGCTGAAAAACAAAAACTTTTGCGCTCATGAAAACAATTTTTAAAAATCATGATAAAATACCAATTATTTTTGCATAAGATTAATATACAAATTGCTCAGGTCGTCCTAATTTTTCAGAATTTTTGGAGTTCCATAAGTATTCGAAATAGTCAGATTGCTACAGAATGTTCTGTTTTGACAGATTCTGTTTTGTTTGCGTTGTGTGCTTGTTTTGATGGCTCTATGGTTTTCTTTGATGAGTTTTTTCCATAGAAAAGTTGGAATACAGTAGATATAATGCAAAAATAAAATATGAATTGGTTTGCTACAATACTTATAGTAGTGATTTGCTTTCTTGTACTAACGGAGCTCACGAAGGTTTTCTTGAGTTTTGTGTGATTGAAGTTTTCAAGTTTTGGTTTATCTTACGATGGCAAAGGAATAAGGAGTAAGAAGAGACTAAGCTTGGGGATGCCCTGGCATCCCAAGCTATTATCCAAAAGACAGCAAGCAACTAAGCTTGGGGATGCCCCCGAGTGGCATCCCCTCTTTCTTCTAACGACCATCGGTATTTTACTCGAAGCTATATTTTTATTCATCACATACTCCTGCCTGCATCTACTAGTATTACTCCACACATCGACCGCTATCCAGCATGCATCTAGAGTATTAAGTTCATAAAGAACGAAGTAACGCCTTAAGTAAGATGACATGATGTAGAGGAATAAACTCAAGCAATATGATGAAAACCCCATCTTTTTATCCTCGATGGCAACAATTCAATACGTGTCTCGCTACCCCTACTTTGTCACTGGGTGAAATCACACAAGATTGAACCCAAAGCTAAGCACCTCTCCCATTGCAAGAAAAAACAATCTAGTTGGCCAAACCAAACCAATAATTCGAAGAGAAATACAAAGATATCAAATCATGCATATAAGAATTCAGAGAAGATTCAAATAATATTTATAGATAAGCTGATCATAAATCCACAATTCATCTCGACAAACACACCGCAAAATAAGATTACATCGGATAGATCTCCAAGAACATCGAGGAGAACATGGTATTGAGAATCAAAGAGAGAAGAGTCCATCTAGGTACTAGCTATGGACACGTAGGTTTGTGGTAAACTACTCACGCTTCATCAGAAGGGCAATAGAGTTGATGTAGATGCCCTCCGTGATCGAATACCCCTCTGGCAGGATGCCGGAAAAGGCCCCAAGATGGGATCTCATGGGAACAGAAGGTTGTGGCAGTGGAAAAGTGTTTTTGTGGATGCTTCTGGTGGTTCTGGAATATATGTGAATATATAGGAGGAAAAGCTAGGTCAGGGGGTCATTGAGGGGCCCATAAGGTAGCCCCCCCCTAGGGCGCACCCTCCACCCTTGCTGCCGCCTCGTGGCTCTTCTGACTTGCACTCCAAGTCCCTTGGGTTTCTTCTGGTCCAAGAAAAATCATCGTGAAGTTTTATTCCGTTTAGACTCCGCTTAGTATTCCTTTTCTGCGAAGCTCAAAAACAAGGAAAAAACAGAAACTGGCACTGGGCTCTAGGTTAAAATATTAGTCTCAAAAATAATATAAAATAGCATATTAATGCATATAAAACATCCAAAACAGATAATATAATAGCATGGAACAATAAAAAATTATAGATACGTTGAAGACATATCAGTTAGCATAGAGTCGCTCTTTTCTAAGAGTTTGCAAAATGGTTCTAAGATGGGTGACATGATCTTTTAGATACATGCTAAACACAAGTATATCGTCAAAGTAGACCACAACAAATACGCCAATGTATGGGCGAAGGACATAATCCATCGCACGCATAAAAGTGCTGGGTGCTTCGGATAAGCCCATAGGCATAACTAACCATTCATACAAGCCAAATTTGGTTTTGAAAGCGGTTTTCCACCCATCACCTTGTTGAATGTGAATTTGGTAATAGCCACTATTAAGATCAATCTTTGAGAAAATTGTGGCTCTGCTAGGCTCATCTAGCATATCATTGATGGGACGGCAATCGGAACACATGCAAAAACCACCATCTTTCTTAGGCACAAGGATTACCGGCACGGCACAAGGACTTAAGCTTTCGCGTACATGAAGATTGTCAATGAGTTTTTGTACTTGCCTTTGTATTTCCTTGGTTTCTTCGGGGTTGACGCGCTAGGGTGCCTTGTTCGGTAATGGTGCATCGGGGATGAGGTCCATTAGGTGTTCGATGCCTCGTAGTGGGGGTAGTCCCTGTCGGTGTCAAAACCGGCGGATCTCGGGTAGGGGGTCCCGAACTGTGTGTCTAGGTTCGATGGTAACAGGAGACGGGGGACATGATGTTTACCCAGGTTCGGGCCCTCTTGATGGAGGTAATACCCTACTTCTTGCTTGATTGATCTTGATGAATATGAGGATTACAAGAGTTGATCTACCACGAGATCGTAATGGCTAACCCCTAGATGTCTAGCCTGTATGATTATGATTGCCCCTACGGACTAAACCCTCCGGTTTATATAGACACCAGAGGGGCCTAGGGTTGTACAGAGTCGGTTTACAAAGGAAGGAATCTACATATCTGAACGCCAAGCTTGCCATCCACGCAAAGGAGAGTCCCATCCGGACACGGGAAGAAGTCTTCTGTATTGTATCTTCGTAGCCCATTAGTCCGGCCCATGTTACATAGTCCGGACGCCCGAGGACCCCTTAATCCAGGACTCCCTTAGTAGCCCCTGAACCAGGCTTCAATGACGATGTGTCCGACGCGCAGATTGTCTTCGGCATTGCAAGGCGGATTCCTCCTCTGAATACTCCAAAATAGCCTTCGAACACAAAAAACGTGTCCGGCTCTGCAAAACACATACCATACACACATGCAGAGAGTATAATATTTCACGAGTCCAATCGTCTGACAACTTTTGTAGCGTGACATCACGACCCTTCCTGGTCACTATTTCGAACCGTTTTTAGCCACCTGCCCCACGTTTCAAGATGCGGTTTTATTGGCACGTCTTGTCGAAGCAGAGATCGTGTCCCCTTATTGCGGGATTCTCATCAATACGGGCGTGGGTAATCCAACCGCCCCATTGGCATGATTCCTTGCGAATAGGCAAGTTTTACGGCCCAAGAGGAGGCGTTCGATATTCCTCGCCTTTATAAAGGGGCACGGACCCGTCCTTCTCCTCTACGCCTACCTCTTCCTCAACTTCTCCAACCTCAAGCTCTAGCACCCAGGTTTCAACTTAATCGCTCCTAGCCTCCCGGTCATGTCCGGACCCAGCCCTTAAGGCCGGTGGGTGGCCTCCTCTGTCATGGAGGAGGATATCGTGAAGCTCCGGGCGACAAGGTATCTGACCGCGGAAATTCTCCACATGCTTCCTGCTAAGGGGCAGGTTATTCCTACACCCAGATCCGGTGAGAGGGTCGTATTCATCTCCCACTTCCTCCGGGGGCTAGGGTTCGCTCTCCACCCCTTCATTCGTGGCCTCATGTTCTATTACGGGCTAGATTTTCACGATCTAGCTCCAGATTCCTTTCTTCACATCTCGGCATTCATTGTCATGTGCGAAGCCTTTCTCCGCATTCCCCCACACTTCGGCTTATGGCTTAAGACTTTCAATGTGAAGCCGAAGGTAATCGACGGGGAGCAAGCGGAGTGTGGCGTTACTATGGTGAGCAAGCTCGCCAATACTCTTTGGCCAAGGGGCTCCTTCACAGAAACTTCCAACCTCTGGCAGCGGGAGTGGTTTTACATCACCGAACCCCGTGGTACCAAGTGGGCAGCTATACCTGCGTTCCAATCTGGCCCTCCATTACGACTCGCATCATGGATTAATAAGGGGCTGGACTGGGGATCAATTGATGAAGTGCTGACGCTACAAAGCCGTATCCGGAGCCTCCTCGAAAAGGGCGCCGGCCTCATCAACGTGATCCAGGTTGTGGCACCCCGGCTCAGAGCAACCGGTTTACCTTGCATCGCCGGCCCAGAGATCAAGTCTTCTGGCAACACACAACAACATGGTATAGAAACAACCGCTTTATTGATGCTAGCGGATTACACGAGTCACATATTACATCGAGATAAGAGGCCAAGCGGCACCGACGGTGCGGCTGAACAGTATGTACATTATTTAATGAACATAAAGGGCCCTCGATTACATGAACTACGCGGCAGCGGAAAAGCAACGAACTGGAACTCCATAGCACAGGGACACCGACGTGGACACGGCCTAGACGCGGGAAGCTCTCCGATGCGAAACGACTTGCCTGAAAACTGGCATGACATACCAGGTCAGTACATTGAATGTACTTGCAAGATCACAACAAACATAAGCATAATGACAAACAATATCATGACCATTAATCAGGTTAATGCAATGCGAGCAATACTACTAATGCAGTGAAACGAAAAGCACCGAGTCCCACAGACTCGCTTACCAGACGGGTTACCTCGTAACCAAACGGTGATCATACCCAGATCACAACTGAAACCAATCACTCATGATCCGCTCATGATCTCCAGATTCATCAGTGCCATCAATAGTTATTTAGTCTGCAAGATTAATTATAGAAGTTGATCCATGGTGTGACTTACTTCCGAGTTGTGCCCATAACCGAGGACGCGGCTATCGATAGATTTAATACACTCTGCAGAGGAGCGCACTTCACCCACACCACGGAATCCAGGACTCACCCTACCATTCGGTTGGACCAACGGCATTCTGACGAAACCCTCCCCTTGTCATGACACTCTCCCGGACACTCCGACAAACTCCCTCTCAGGGCTATGTCCTGGGTGGCCCCGTGCCTACCGAAGACAGCAATGGCCACCGTCGTGGCTAAACGGTCCCAAACGGGGACAAGGTACCATAAAAACAAATGGGCACACAAGGCTATGTCTGCTTACCGGGCCAGGGTATGCACGCCCATAACCTTCCCTCGTTGGAGGCACCGGCAAGAGGCACAACAAAGGATCGAATCAAGACCTCCCACAAGGTAAATGTGGTCGCACTGAGAAAACCCAATTCAGTGGCACCATGACTTGATCAACATCATATTTAAGTTGGACATTATTAACATGTTTAACTTGAATAAAAATTTAAACTACCAAGTCATACGATGCCGTGATCATGCAACTACTCGACATGCAAATCATGCAACTCCCATGCACGGATCAAACTTATCAACATAACGTTCTTGCACTACTCAAGATTAAACTTTACTGGTTCTACCTCAAGTTTTATTATCATGCAATATTTTGATTGACTCATAATTTATATGAAAATATCACTAGCAAGAGAACTATCATTATTTATCATAGCAATATAACTAAAGCAAAAATTTATTCTACTGAACCAAACTAGTCCATGCATTCAACCGGTAACTTAAACAAGCAGTTCAAGCATGACAAAATAACTAGCAAGCAATCATATGTATTTAACAAAACTTTAAAATGCATATAATAAATCATATTCAAGTAGAAAAATTCATAGATATTGAAATGACACCATCCAAATGCTGGTGTGGCTTGCCTTAGTGCAGATGAGGGTCACACTCCTCCTGGTTGCCTTCAAGGCAAGTTCCTTCTTGTGAAAATATTTAGAAACCACAAAACAACATATCAAAAACCATTATGAAAATCACCAGAAATTCTAGACAGCAAGGAAAATTCTACCTTTTGGTGTGCTGCTAGAGCTTTCTGAAACAAACACAATGCAAAAAGAATCAACTCATTTGGACTTATAGGCTAAAAGTTGAGGCTGGTCAAAGTTTTGGTCAAAATCTGATTAAATTTGAATAATTCAGAAAATCTGGGGGGGTGACGTCGATGGCGTAAAGAGGGATTACGCCTCCACTCGTACCGCTTCAGGCGCGAGTGGTGAGGCTGATGCTGGGCCCCGCCCGTCAGGAGAGAGAGATCAAAGCGCGAGGGCGCTCCGCCGGAGCTTACGCCGGCGATGAGTGGGTTTGGGGCTAAACCAGAGGGATAGGAATGGAGAGGGGTTCACAGCGCACCTGCCCATACCCGTGGCTTGCCATGGGATGGCCAGAGCTGCTCGCAATTGAGCTCGCAAGCGGCGGTGGCGGACGGGGCTTGCTGGAGAGGAAGAAGGCGACGGCGAGGGGCGACTCCAGGGGCACAGCTGCTTCCTAGCGACACCAGAGGATCCCCAACGGTGTGCCCGAGAGGTTGCTAGGGCTAGAGGGGCTCGGGAGCAAGGTGGCTGGGCTGCGGGGGTCGCTGGCGATCTCTGGTCGGGGGCGACTGCCAGAGGCCTGCCCGATCGTGCTACGGTGCTCCTACGTGGTCGTGGTGAGTGTGAGGAGTGGTGTGAGGCTTGGAATCGAGGAGGGGGGCTATATATAGCCGGAGCGAGAGGGGTTACGTGGCGCCGCCGGAGTGCTCTTGGAAGCCGGCGAACGGCGACGAAAGGCACCAGAGGGAGGGGGCAAGGGTTCAGCGCGAAGGCGGGAGCTGTCCACGCTCGTGGACGAGCACATGAGGCAAGGGGAGAAGAGGACAAGGGCACGAGCGCACTGTGCCTTTTGGCCGCGACATGACCATGCTCGCTGCGGCGTCTCCGATATCGGCGAGCGCCAGCGAGGGGTCAAGGGTGAAGAGTTGGGGCTGGTGGCGCGGTGCGGCAGTCATCAGCGAGCTCTGGCTCAAGCTAGCACCGAACAGAGGCGTTGGCGCTACTCAGAGCGCGTCGAGCACCTGCCAGGTCTCGTGTCCACACGCGGTCACCGCCCTGGCATGGTCAAAACGGCGCCCTGATACGTCTCCAACGTATCTATAATTTATGAAGTATTCATGTTGTTATATTATCTATCTTGGATGTTTAATGGGCTTTTATATGTTGTTTTATATGATTTTTGGGAGTAACCTATTAACCCAGAGCCCAGTGCCAGTTTCTATTTTTCCTTGTTTTTGAGTATCGTAGAAAAGGAAAACCAAACGGAGTCCAATTGACCTGAAATTTCACGGAGCCTATTTTTGGACCAGAAGAAGCCCACGGAGCATCGGAGGTGGACCAGGGGAGTCCTGAGGCCCCCACGAGGGTGGGGGCGCCCAGGGGGGTAGGGC
The DNA here is from genome assembly GCF_018294505.1 of Triticum aestivum. Classification (NCBI taxonomy): domain Eukaryota; kingdom Viridiplantae; phylum Streptophyta; class Magnoliopsida; order Poales; family Poaceae; genus Triticum; species Triticum aestivum. The sequence continues at coordinate 334,473,583 of NC_057799.1, forward strand.
ACGCCACCCTGCCTCGTGGAAGCCTCGGTGACCTCCCTGATGTGAAATCAACGCCAAACTCTTCTATATATACCCAAACTTCCAGAAAGAAACCTAGATCGGACGTTCCGCCGCCGCAAGCCTCTGTAGCCACGAGAAATCAATCTAGGCCCTCTCTGGCACCCTGCCGGAGGGGCCATCATCACCGGAGGCCAGGGAGGAGGATCCCGGAGGGGCCATCATCGCCATGAAGGCCAAGGACCAGAGGGAGAACCTCTCCCCATCTAGGGGGGAGGCCATGGTGGAGGAAGCACAAGGGGGAGAACCTCTCCTCCTCTCTCTCTCAGTGGCGCCGGAGTGCCATCGGGAGGGGAATCGTCGCCGCGGTGATCGTCTTCATCAACATCACCATCATCATCACCATCCTCATCTCTTTTATGCGGTCCACTCTCCCGCACCCCGCTGTAATCCCTACTTGAACATGGTGCTTTATGCCACATATTATGATCCAATGATGTGTTGCCATCCTATGATGTTTTGAGTAGATATCTTTTGTCTTTGGGTTGATTGATGATCTAGATTGGTATGAGTTGTATGTTTTACTTTGATGCTGTCCTATGGTGCCCTCCGTGTCCCGCAAGCGTGAGGGGTTCCCGCTGTAGGGTGTTGCTATACGTTCATGATTCACTTATAGTGGGTTGGTGAGTGACTGAAAAACAAACCCGAGTAAGGGGGTTGTTGCGTATGGGAATAAAGAGGACTTGATGCTTTAATGCTATGGTTGGGTTTTACCTTAATGATCTTTAGTAGTTGCGGATGCTTGCTAGAGTTCCAATCATAAGTGCATATGATCCAAGTAGAGAAAGTATGTTAGCTTATGCCTCTCCCTCATATGAAACTGCAATAGTGATCACCGGTCTTGTTAACAATTGCCTAGGACAATTCCGCACACCGATCCACCATTATTCCACACTTGCTATTTATAATATTTAGTAATATATTCTAACTTCATGATAACAGCACCTACTTTTATATTTTAGCTCTCCGATATCATACAAAGTTATCCTCTTCATACCCACAACATAGTTTTATTACTTGTTGCTAGTTGGAAGCAAATGTTCGGTGTACGTAGAGTCGTATCAGTGGCAGATAGGGCTTGGGAGAATATTGATCTTACCTTTAGCTCCTTGTGGGTTCGACACTCCATACTTATCACTTCCACCTTTGGAAATTGCTACGATGATTCCTTGCACTTGGGGATTATCAAGCTCTTTTCTGGCGCCGTTGCCGGGGAGCAATAGCGTGGGGTTGATATTCTCGTGTGTGCTTGTTTGCTTTCTTCACTAAGTAGATTTTGTTTTTCCTTTTTGTTTCTGTTTAGTTGTGGGTGAAACATACATTTTTTTTTAAGAATGAAAATACAAAAAAAATTACTTGCCTCTCCTGCCTAAAAAGTTTTTCAAAAAGAGAAGCGATTGGAAAGTTGTGCATTGAAGAAGTGACGGTCGACCTTGAGCACTTGTGTTCATGCTCACGGAAACAATGTGGAATTTTTCATGGAAGTTTCTCTTAAATAATTATCCCCTTGTATATATCCATTGTATTATAAAAATAATGTGCCAAGCTTTGGTTTTAGGATGATTAGATTGCTTGTTTACTATGTGCAGAACAAAAACAGAAACTTTGGCTGTAGTGCATGAATTTACACTTTTTACTGGAAGGTCGAATGGGTCTTAAACTTTTTGAACATTAACTCTGTACAAAATTTTCAAATTGCCAAATTTAGTTCATAATTTTTGGAGTTACAGAAGTATACTAAACTTCCAGATTACTACAGACTGTCCTGTTTTTGACAGATTCTGTTTTTTGCGTGTTGTTTGCTTATTTTGATGAATCTATGGCTAGTATCGGGGGGGGGGGGGGGGGTATGAACCATAGAGAAGTTGGAATACAGTAGGTTTAACACCAATTTAAATAAATAATGAGTTCATTACAGTACCTTAAAGTGGTAGTTTGCTTTATTACACTAACGGATCTCACAAAGTTTTTGTTAAAGTTTTGTGTGGATGAAGTGTTCGAAGATCGAGGAGCTATCAATATGAGAAGAATAAAGAGAGGCAAGAGTTAAAGCTTGGGGATTCCCAAGGCACCCAAGTAAATATTTCAGAGGATACTCAAGCATCTAAGCTTGGGGATGCCCTGGTTGGCATCCCATCTTTCTTCTTCAACAAATATCGGTATACCTTGGTTTTTGTTTTGTTCACATGATTTGTGTCCTTCGTGTTTTTGTTTTTCCTTTAAGAACCATGCTAGTATGAGATGTCCCTTCATCAATTTATAGAATAATTCATGTGATTCACTTATATCTTTTAAGTATGATCTTATAGAATTGCTCTTTGTGCTTCACTTAAATCTTTTGAGTATGGTTTTATAGAATGCTTCGTGTGCTTCACTTAAACATTTTGAGCTTGGATATTGGTTAATCTACATTAATCATAGAATGCTCCATTAACTTCACTTATATATTTTGGAGTATGAATAATACTATCATCTAAAGTGGGTCTGGAAGAGTGTCAACTTTAGGAATTAGTGATCCCACTATTCCGAATGAGAAGAATTTTGCTTATTTGGAGAGTAGAAAAATTTCTATGCTTGTAGATCATGAAAAGAATGCTTTATGTGATGGTTATATTGTTGAATTCATTCATGATTCTACTGAAAATTATTATGAGGGGGGAATATATGCTTGTAGGAGTTGCAATAATGCCAAGTTTCCTCTCTATGTGCTTAAAGTTTTGAAGTTATACTTGTTTTGCCTAACTATGCTAGTTGATTCTTGTTCCTATAAATTATGTGCTCACAAAATCCCTAGGCATAGGAAGTGGGTTAGATTCAAATGTGCTAGTCATATTCTTCAAGATGCTCTCCTTGTGCTTCAATTCCTATCTTTTATGTGAGCATCATTGAAATCATCATGCCTAGCTAAAAGGCACTAAAGAAAAGCGCTTGTTGGGAGACAACCCAATATTTACCCCTACTGTTTTTGTGTGTTTACATGATTAAGCTACTGTATTAATAATGTTTTATAGCTTTTTTTTCAATAAAGTTCCAAGTAAGACCTTTGGGAAGACTTGGGTGAAAGTTAATGTGATCTTGCTGTAAAAAACAGAAACTTTGCACTCACGAGATTAGCTACCATTTTTACAGAAGAGTGTTTTTGAGTTTATTCTTTTTGCAGAAGATTAATATACAAATTCCTCACGTCCAAAAATTTCTTTCATAATTTTTGGAGTAGCACAAGTATGGTTTATGTTCAGATCATTACAGACTGTTCTGTTTCTGACAGATTCTGTTCTCATTGCATAGTTTGCTTATTTTCTAGTTTCTATGACTTATATTTCTCAATATAAATTGTAGAAATGATATGGCACAGTAGGCATTGTGTGAGAACAATTATGAACCTTGTCTTTGACAGTACCAAAGTGAATGGTTTACTCATTATCATACTAACATATCTCACGAAGTTTCATTAAGTTTTGTGTGATTGAAGTTTTCAAGCTTTGGGTGAGATATCGATATGAGGAGAATAAGGAGTGGAAAGACCCTAAGCTTGGGGATGCGCAAGGCACCCCCAAGGTAATATTCAAGGAAGACTCAAGCGCCTAAGCTTGGGGATGCCCCAGAAGGCATCCCCTCTTTTGTCTTCAAAACTATCGGTATACCTTACTCGGAGCTATATTTTTATTTGTCACATGATATTTTTTTGCTTGGAGCGTATTTTCAATTTTACTAGCTGTTTGAATAAAATCATTGGATCTGAAATATTGAATGAAAAAGAATTCTCCCATGGCTAGTTAATTATTTGACTACTCAGTGTTCTTCACTCATATCTTTTGGAGTAGTTTGTCATTTACTCATGTGCTTCACGTGTATCCTATGAGTAAATGGTTGAATAAACTGAATGTCATAAATCTGAATTTATATATGTTTCATATGCTTATAACATGGGGAGTAATGACTTCACACATAATAAGTATATGTAGTCAACTTATTGAAAGTTAGCAAACGTAGTATTGGTCACTTGAACAATTCATGAAAGAATATTGAAGGAAGAGGGATTTCACATATAAATATACTATCTTGGACATCTTTTGTAATTGTGAGCACTCATTAAAATATGACATGCTAAAAGGTTGATGTTGGACAAGGAAGACAATGTAATGGGTTATGTTTTCTTATATCTGAAATAAAGTATATTGTCATGGATCGCCCAACACGTTGAGCTTGCCTTTCCCCCTCATGCTAGCCAAATTCTTTGTACTAAGTAGAGATACTACTGGTGCTTCCAAATACCCTTAAACCCGGTTTTGCCATGAGAGTCCACCATACCTACCTATGGATTGAGTAAGATCCTTCAAGTAAGTTGTCATCGGTGCAAGCAATAAAAATTGCTCTCTAAATATGTATGATTGATTAGTGTGGAGGAAATAAGCTTTATACGATCTTGTGATGTGGAAGAAATAAAAGCGACGAACTACATAATAAAGGTCCATATCACTAGAGGCAATATAAAGTGACGTTCTTTTGCATTAAGATTTTGTGCATCCAACCCTGAAAGCGCATGGCAACCTCTGCTTCCCTCTGCGAAGGGCCTATCTTTTACTTTTATCTCTTACTCTTATGCAAGAGTAATGGTGATTTTCACCTTTCCTTTTTACATTTTATCCTTTGGCAAGCACATTGTGTTGGAAAGATTCTGATATGTATATCCAATTGGATGTAAGGCATCATGAGCTATTATTGTTGACATTACCCTTGAGGTAAAAGGTTGGGAAGCGAAACTATAAGCCCCTATATTTCTCTGTGTCCGATTAAAACTTTGAACCCATAAATATCACGTGAGTGTTAGCAATTGTGAAAGATTAAAGGATAGTTGAGTATGTGGAGTTTGCTGAATCAAAGCTCTGACATGGACCCTTCCTAAAAATAAGATGAATTGCAATTGTTTGATGACTGAGAATATTGTTTGTTAGTTTTCAAGAAAGTTTACGATCTATACTTTAACATGTGAATAGCTTGTTACTTGATCATGAAAAGTCTTATGAGATAAGCTACTGTTATGACATATAATGATGCTAGAAAAAGTGATTGGAATTATCATTGATCAAACTTATGCACTTGCTAGCATTCACACTTCATAAATTATTTCTTTTATCATTTACCTACTCGAGGACGAGCAGGCATTAAGCTTGGGGATGCTGATACGTCTCCAACGTATCTATAATTTATGAAGTATTCATGCTGCTATATTATCTATCTTGGATGTTTAATGGGCTTTTATATGTTGTTTTATATTATTTATGGGACTAACCTATTAACCCAGAGCCCAGTGCCAGTTTCTGTTTTTCCTTGTTTTTGAGTATCGCAGAAAAGGAAAACCAAACGAAGTCCAATTGACCTGAAATTTCATAGAGCCTATTTTTGGACCAGAAGAAGCCCACAGAGCACCGGAGGTGGACCAGGGGAGTCCCGAGACCCCCACGAGGGTGGGGGCGCGCCCAGGGGGTAGGGCGCGCCCCCTGCCTCGTGGAAGCCTCGGTGACCTCCCTGACTTGAAATCAACGCCAAACTCTTCTATATATACCCAAACTTCCAGAAAGAAACCTAGATCGGAAGTTCCGCCGCCGCAAGCCTCTGTAGCCACGAGAAATCAATCTAGGCCCTCTCTGGCACCCTGCCGGAGGGGCCATCATCACCGGAGGCCATGGAGGAGGATCCTGGAGGGGCCATCATCGCCATGAAGGCCAAGGACCAGAGGGAGAACCTCTCCCCATCTAGGGGGGAGGCCATGGTGGAGGAAGCACAAGGGGGAGAACCTCTCCTCCTCTCTCTCGGTGGCGCCGGAGTGCCATCAGGAGGGGAATCATCGCCGCGGTGATCGTCTTCATCAACATCACCATCCTCATCACTTTTACGCGGTCCACTCTCCCGCACCCCGCTGTAATCCCTACTTGAACATGGTGCTTTATGCCACATATTATGATCCAATGATGTGTTGCCATCCTATGATGTTTTGAGTAGATATCTTTTGTCTTTGGGTTGATTGATGATCTAGATTGGTATGAGTTGTATGTTTTACTTTGATGCTGTCCTATGGTGCCCTCCGTGTCGCGCTAGCGTGAGGGGTTCCCGCTATAGGGTGTTGCAATACATTCATGATTCACTTATAGTGGGTTGGTGAGTGACTGAAACACAAACCCGAGTAAGGGGGTTGTTGCGTATGGGAATAAAGAGGACTTGATGCTTTAATGCTATGGTTGGGTTTTACCTTAATGATCTTCAGTAGTTGCGGATGCTTGCTAGAGTTCCAATCATAAGTGCATATGATCCAAGTAGAGAAAGTATGTGAGCTTATGCCTCTCCCTCATATGAAACTGCAATAGTGATCACCGGTCTTGTTAACGATTGCCTAGGACAATTCCACACACTGATCCACCATTATTCCACACTCGCTATTTATAATATTTAGTAATATATTCTAACTTCATGATAACAGCACCTACTTTTATATTTTAGCTCTCCGATATCATACAAAGTTATCCTCTTCATACCCACAACATAGTTTTATTACTCGTTGCTAGTTGGAAGCAAAGGTTCGGTGTACGTAGAGTCGTATCAGTGGCAGATAGGGCTTGAGAGAATATTGATCTTACCTTTAGCTCCTTGTGGGTTCGAAACTCCATACTTATCACTTCCACCTTTGGAAATTGCTACGATGATTCCTTGCACTTGGGGATTATCAAGCTCTTTTCTGGCGCCGTTGCCGGGGAGCAATAGCGTGGGGTTGATATTCTCGTGTGTGCTTGTTTGCTTTCTTCACTAAGTAGATTTTGTTTTTCCTTTTTGTTTCTATTTAGTTCTGGGTGAAAAATCAGGGCCAAAGGATCAAAGAAAAATGTAGTTGTTGTACAAACTGAAATTTTGGGCCAGAAGAGAAATTATTTTCTGTAGCAAAAATACTACAAAAAGTCTTGCAATATTCCTGCTTGGGAGGGTGGGCCATGGTTCAAAGAATATTCAGGAATTATTTCAGATTTTTGGGAGCAATAAAAATGGGGGTTGCTTTGGAGCACTAGGTTCTGAAATGAGTTTCAGAGGGGGAAATGAATATTTTCCTTTATGAAAAATATTCATTTGATTATTTTGAGGATTATTCAGAGAACTAAAGTTGAATGAGGAGTAGATTGGTCACTTGGGTGAAAGTCAAGGGCATGCCCAAGTGACATGTCCATTTGAATTGATTCCAAAAACTCAAATCCAAAGCAAAGGCAAAACCATGTCCGTAAAAAGAGAGAAGGCAAAAACCATGCTGTCACAAACCTCCCCCACTTAGGACGAATCTCGTCCTCGAGATTTGGTTGCTTGGGAAAACCATTCTGAGTAAGATGTCCTTAAAAATTCCTCTCTTTCCCAGGTTGCCTCTTCCTCGGTGTGATGTTCCCACTGAACCTTGTAAGACCTTATTACTTTGCTGCGAGTGACTCTTTCTGTCTCATCCAATATTCTGATTGGCTTTTCCGCATATGCCAAATCCTTAGCCAGTTCTATCTCTGCCATATCAGTCCTTTTCTCCGGTGGCGAGATACATCTCCTTAGCTGTGAGACATGAAACACATTGTGCACCTCTGACAGTTCGGGTGGCAATTCCAATTGATATGCAACTGTTCTGACTCTAGCCATGACTGGAAACGGACAGATATATCTGGGTGCCAATTTTCCTCGGGTGTGAAACCTCTTAACTCCTTTCATAGGGGTAACTCGGAGATAGACGTGTTCTCCGGGTTCGAAGCTGATTTGACGGTGTTTGGCCAACTGCAGTCTGTCTCGGATTTCCTTGACTTGCTTCTCAGCTTCGATCATCAAATGCGTCCCGAAAATACGGCTGTCTCCGGTTTGAGACCAATTCAGCGGAGTGCCGCACTTACGGCCATACAGAGCTTCAAAGGGTGACATCTTTAAGCTGGTCTGGAAACTATTGTTGTAGGAAAACTCGGCGTATGGTAGACAGTCTTCCCACTTGGATCCTTGGGCCAATGCACATGCCCGGAGCATATCTTCGAGTATTTGATTTACTGTCTCAGTTTGCCCATCTGTCTGGGGGTGATAAGCCGTGCTATATTTCAGAGCAGTTCCCAAGGCTTGATGTAGTCTGGACCAAAATGCTGAAGTGAAAAGAGACCCTCTATCCGAAGTGACAGTCTTTGGTACTCCATGCAGACTGACGATTCGGTACACATACAATTGTGCAAGTTGATCGACACGGTAGGTGGTCCGGATGGGGAGAAAATGTGCCACCTTCGTTAAGGTGTCCACTATGACCCATATTGCGTCATTTCCTCGGTGAGTCCTTGGTAAACCGGTGATGAAATCCATGCAGACATCGTCCCATTTCCATTGTGATACGGGTAAAGGTTGAAGGAGTCCGGCGGGTTTTTGGTGTTCCGTCTTCACCTTGTTGCATATATCACAACAAGCCACAAAGTAAGCGATGTCGTTCTTCATTCCATTCCACCAGAATACCTGACGAAGGTATTCGTACATTTTAGTGCCACCAGGGTGAAATGAGTACGGCGATTCATGGGCTTCTGTCAATATTTTCTTCCTCAGGCCTTCTTGGCTGGGTACGCAAATCCTTCCTCGGAACCTTAGCGTACCTTGCTGATCTCTAGAGAAATCCGGTGTCTGCCCTTCTTGCATATGCTTGGCATATAATTGCAATGATTTGTCATTGGCTTGAGCGCTGCGAATTTCTTCTTCGAGGGTAGGAGTAACTTCCAATATCTGGCAAGACTGGCATCCATGATTACCAAATTAAGCCGGGCAATTTCCTCATAAAGCTCAGGAGGCAAAGATTCCATTAGAGCATTCAGGTTGGCCAGCTTGCGGCTAAGAGCATTAGCAACCACATTAGCTTTGCCTGGGTGATAATTTATACTGAGGTCGTAATCCTTGACCAACTCGAGCCATCTTCGCTGACGAAGGTTCAAATCGGGCTGAGTGAAGATATACTTGAGACTCTTGTGGTCGGTAAATATCTGGCACCTCTTTCCAATAAGATAATGTCTCCAAATCTTCAAAGCGTGCACCACCGCAGCCAATTCCAAATCATGAGTGGGATAATTTCCCTCGTGTGGCCGTAGTTGTCGGGATGCATAAGCCACAACCTTGCCATCTTGCATAAGTACGCATCCAAGACCTTTTCTGGAGGCGTCACAGTAGACATCAAAACTGCGGTAGATGTCGGGAAGGGTCAATACTGGTGCTGACGTCAATCTGGTTTTTACTCCTTGAAACTCCGTTCGCAGTCCTCAGTGCATTCAAACTTCTTATCCTTCTTTAGGAGCTCTGTCATGGGCTTGGCAATCTTGGAGAATCCTTCAATAAAATGACGATAATATCCGGCTAGTCCAAGGAAACTTCCGATTTTCGAGAATGTCGTGGACCAATCAAGCACATCTTTTACCTTGCTTGGATCCACAGCTATTCCTTCTGCCGAGAGAACATGCCCTAAAAATCCAACTTGCTTGAGCCAGAACTCACATTTGCTGAACTTGGCATAGAGCTGATGGTTGCGGAGCCTCTGCAAAACTGCTCGGAGGTGGTCCTTGTGTACGTTTTCTCTTTTTGAGTAAATGAGGATGTCATCAATGAACACCACCACAAATTTGTCCCAGAAGTCCATAAACACCTTATTCATCATATGCATGAAGAAGGCTGGGGCGTTGGTGAGACCGAATGACATAACGGTATACTCATAGAGACCATACCGAGTGGTGAACGTGGTCTTGGGAATATCTTCCTTCTTTATTTTGAGTTGATGATATCCGGTCCTCAAATCAATTTTGGAGAATACTTTGGCCCCACTGAGTTGATCAAAAAAATCATCAATCCTTGGTAGCGGATACTTATTTTTGATGGTGACGTCATTCAGCTGTCAGTAGTCTATGCACATCCGAAGACTGCCATCCTTTTTATCCACGAATATCGCGGGTGATCTCCACAGTGAAGAGCTTGGGTGGATGTATTCTTTCTGCAGTATTTCATCCAGTTGTTTCTTTAATTCCACCAATTCTGATGAAGGCATCCGATAATATTTCTTGTGTATCGGTGTGGTTCCAGGCACCAAGTCAATTGCAAACTCCAGTTCTCTGTCTGGCAGCATCCCTGGTAATTCCTCAGGAAATACATCGGGATACTCACTGGCCACCGGAATCAATTCCACCTCTTCAGCCACGGCAGTGAAAATCATATCCTTCTTGGGTATGCTTTTGTGGGCATACAAGCTTGCGGTGCGACCCTCCTGATTTGCCATGGTAACTTCTCTGGTCGCACAGTTGATGCATACTTGGTATTGGGTCAACCAATTCGTTCCCAGAATAATATCCAATTTGTCGGAATCGATGATTATCAGAGACTTTGGAAACTTGACTCCCTTGGTATCAATTTCCAGATTACGGCATACCAGATTGCTTCTGAGCAAGGATCCCAGGGATTGTACTAGCATATGTTTTCCCAAAATCGAGCAAGGAAATTTGTTTTGGGCAGCAAAACTCCACGTAATAAAAGAGTGGGAAGCCCCAGAGTCAAATAAAATTATGGCAGGTATTTATTAATAGGAAACATACCAATGACGACTTCTGGGTCCTCTTGGGCTTCATCAGCGGAGATATGATGGATTTTCCCTTGGATGGCACTCGGGCCAGGATATGGCTCCAGATAGTTGACTTGCGGTCAGAATGGAGCTGTTGGCTTGCCGTTCTTGGGGCACTGTCTGGCGTAATGCCCCGTTTGCCCACAACTGAAACATGAATTGTTGCGCTGACATTCTTCATGTACCGGGCTAGTCACGATATTCTTGACTTGAGTGGTGGTCTTGTTGACATTTTGCTGCCAGTTGGGTTTGTACTCAACCTGAGTCTGTTGCCACGCACGAGCCTTCTGCACAGGTTGCATATCCTTCTTAGGCTCAAATTTGCGCTTGTGGTCATTATTAGCTGGTCTGCTGTCGTGCATGAGCTTGTGTTCCCTTTCTATGATGAGGGCCTTGTTCACCAGAGTTTGGAAGTCCAGAAAATCAAACATGCTGAGAGTGCACCTGAGATACTGATTCAGTCCTCCAAGAAATCTGTCGACCTTCCGTTCTTCGGTGGCCACATCATGGAGTGAGTAGCGGGCCAAATGGTTGAATTTATTCAGGTACTCGCCGACTGACATGCTTCCCTGAGTGAGAGAGAGGAATTCGCGCTGCTTGATTTTCATAACTCCGGAGGGAATATGATACTTGCGGAAATGATCCTTGAATTTGGTCCAAGTAATTTCCTCGTCTGCGGGCCACATGGCCTTAGCATTATCCCACCATATCGCGGTAGCTCCTTCAAGATAATGCGTCGTGAAAGGAACCTTGTCTCCTTCTTCAGTGCGAGCAATTTCCAGTTTCTTCTCAATAGTCCTTAACCAATCATCAGCGTCCAATGGATCAATAACTTGACTGAAACCGGGAGGCTTGGTTCGCTGGAAATCTGACAGCTTGGAGTAATGACCATTCTGATGTCCATTCTGCCCAACCATAACTTGCACACTTTTTAGTAGTTCCATCAGATCGTTGTTCCTTCTTTCTTCAATCATTCGCATGATTTGCTCAGTAGAAGGCGGATGTGGCGGTGGAGGCGGAGGTGGCTAATATGGCTCGGGGGATTGTCATGCCTGTCTTGCGGAGCGACGAACAGGGACATCCTCACAAGCTTGGCTGCTGCTGCCTCCCTGTGGCATCCTATTATTTATTTTCCCAATGCAAAGCAACCGCGATGAGAAATATCCAAAAATGGGGGAAAAGCCAGTGACAAATCCAGAAGAAAACAGCGAAAGAAACCAAGGTGAATAAAAAGAAAGTTCCAACATAATTATACATAGACTCAACATGAAAGTTAAACATCATGACAGGGTCACTACCCTCATACATGAAACTACACATCATAACACGTGCGTCTACATCCTTACATCATACTCCTGCCGACGGGATACTCTAGCGATCTACTGCTCGGATGGCGCTGCTGCGGGCTCCTCTCCTGAGCCGGACCCAGATCCTGAACTGATAGTGGTGACCTCTGGGTTAAGAGAGACGCGACGACGCTGCCTCGAGGACTCTCCCTCGGGGGCAGGTGAGGGATGGGATCTAAGCATAAGAGCTGCAAGAGTAAAGACAAGAGAAGCCCACGCAGCAGTGGCACTGCGAGGGGTTACTACCAAAGGGGTAGTGGTACTCTGAGTGGTGGCAGAGGCTGGTGGAACGTATGGAGTGAAACCAACAGTGGGGAGGGGGTTCCTATTACGAGCAGCGGCGGGAGCTGTCCGGGCGCGGGCTAGCTCCCAAGCTAACTCGTAGTTCAGGAGATAACTGGCAGTGATATAACGGGAAAGGTGGCTAGTAGAACGATCGCACTCCGGATTAATCAAAGGAAAGCGGATACGCCCATTCTCATGCAGAGATGGGTAGTAAAAGAAACCTAGGTGGGTGTGCATGCGAACCTCATTGTAGCGCAGGTCTACAAGAGCTTCGATTGCAGCAAACTAGACCGCCTGAGATGGCGTAGAAGCAAGACCACCCTTAGTAGAAAGAGTGTAAGCGCCGGAAGGGGAACTGTGGTGTAGAGTGACCACATCATAATACTCATACAATGCTCCGGCCAGATGCTCCCGATACACCTAATACTCTGGATCATCACCCTCTGGATAGATTCGTCACCACACGTTCTGATGCAGGTGCGGCGATGTGTACGGTGCTGGCGCAGGATGGTACAAGATCGGAACTGGAGCCATCTACACTCACAACCATCATACGGTTAGTAATAACAACAGATAACTATGCATGCAATGCAGCAACCAATTTCTATGACTACCGGCACTCAGACGAAACTATTTACCATTCCACTAACGCACTAACGATCTACCGTGTCGTACAATCAGCGCGGCTCTGATACCAAGCGTTGTGGCACCCCGGCTCAGAGCAACCGGTTTACCTTGCATTGCCAGCCCAGAGATTAAGGCTGTGTTTGGTTGGACAGATTGTCCCAACTTCTGCTTTTTAGAAGCTAAAAGCTAACCAAAGGGATAAATTATCGAAGTAGCTTCTAATAATCTGTAGCTTTTACGTAGTATAAATTTCACAGCTGAGGTACCCCCAACTTTTACAGCTTCTAAACCAACCACTTTCAGCTGTCCCCATAATAATTGATGGTATTTACCCACCAATGCCACTCCCAAGTCATACCTGTTCAATCTCTTCTTCTCAACTCTCGCAAAAGGCAGGAACGAAGCAACAGATCGATCTAGGGTTGGCCGCCGCCACCGCCCGCCAACGCCGCCGGCTCCGGCGATCCTCCGCCGCCGCCTGCTCCGGCGAACCTCCGCTGCCGCCCGCTCCGTTCCAAGGTAAAATTTCTACAACCTCCTCCCTCCTCCATGCTCCTCCCTCCCCTTGCTGTTACCGGCGGCCCAGCTCCGGCCGGCCATCCTCGCCGGCGCACCGACCACTCCTAGTACCCCCAAGTCCCTCCTCCCTCCTCCCTCCTCCCTCCTCCACACTTTATCCATCCTTCGTCTATCCTCCTCCCTGCTCGCCCCTTCCGGCCCACCTGTTCCCGGCGGCCTAGGTCCGTCCGGCCGGCCAGCGGCGCCAGCTCACCGGCCTCAGTCCTCCTAGCCCTCTCCCCAATTCCCTGCTCCCTCCCCCTCTCCTTCCTCCTCACCCTCCCTGTTTAGGTTTCCTTTGAATTTTTTGCACAATTTTATTTATGTAATGTTTAATTGCTTGTATACATGATATGTACAGAAGTTGAACATGATATACCTATTTTTTGTGTGATGTATAAGCTTGCATGACATGCCATCTAAAAAGACAGCAAACAACATTCACAAAAATTTCTTGTACATAGATATTATGTTTGCTACTTGTCCATACTATTTGAGTACTTGCTGCTATTATGTAATGCATTATTCTTGATACGTGCTTTTCTCATATTGCTTTATTGAAGTATGACTGAGAAGGCGGTGTGGGATGATGCCCATCTCAAGAAACTCATTGAAATATTGAGAGAAGAGGTTGAAAAGGGGAATAGGCCATTAGGTTATTTAAACAAGAGGGGTTGGGAAAACGTTTTGGAGAAATGGGAAGCTAGAACGGGAAAGAAGTATCCCAAGGATAAATTCAAAAACAAGTGGGATGCCATAAAAAATGAGTACACTTGGTTCATGGAGTTGAAAAATGAAGCAACTGGGCTTGGATGGGATGATGCGAAGAGAACCGTTGATTGCTCTAAAGAATGCTGGGATGAACATATCAAGGTAGGACTAGCCATTTTGTTTTTCATTTGGCATGGTTCTATATGGTTGCATTATCTCACTTGTACATTAAAATCCATTTCAGAGATGCCAAGAGAGTACAGGAAAGAAATGCAATCATATGAAGTTCAAAAAACAGGGACCAAAGCACCTTGAAGATTTGCACATCATATTTGACAAAGTACATGTTACTGGGGCTAGTGCTTCTTGTGCTGGAGATATATCTTCTGATGAATCAAGTGATGATAATGCGGTTCCTTTCGAGAAGCCCGATGGTAGTGCTGAAATGAAGTTGGCATCTTCGAAGAAACCAAAACCAAGCAAGAAGCGCAAGCAACCTTCTAACGCAAATGAGGAGAAGGAAGATAAGAGTCCATTCTTACGATTGTACAAGCAGACATGCGAGAAAATAGAAAGTGGAGTGGAGAAGATAACTTCAAGTGTTGAAGCATCATCCGCTCCTCTCACAAACCATGTTCCCACCATTTCAGAAGTAATGAAGATGGTCAAAGAATGTGGTGTGAAGGAAAAAAACTGCTCTCATGCACACAACCCTCACTCTTATAGTGAAGCCCGAGTTTAGGGAAATCTTCAATGTTCTTGAAACAAAAGAAGGGAGGTTTGATTTTTTGGAGAGGGAGCATGAGAAGGAGATGTTGAAGCACGTGTAGTGAATCATATTTGTTTATGTTATAGACCTATATTTGCTTTCATTGTGGACCAAATTTGGTTATTTGTGGACCATATTTGCTTTTGTTGTGGATGTAATTGCTTTTCTCATGGACCATATTTGCTTATGTTGGTTTACCATATTTATGTTGTGACAAATATTTACTCCTGTTGTTTACCATATTTATGTTGTGAGAAATATGTGCTCGTGTTGTTTTACCTTATTTATGTTGTGAGAAATATTTGCTCGTGTTGTTAACTATATTTATGTTGTGAGAAATATTTGCTTGTGTTGTTTTACAATATTTATGTTGCGAGAAATAATTGCTCGTGTAGTCTGGTCATATTTATGTGATGCCCATGAATATTTTAACATTTTTATATTGTTATGTAGATGGATGCAAGAATGCAAGAAGTGGCCATAAAGGGACAGGAGGGAATTCAACTTCTAGCTGAACTTGCGAATCAGGCTGCTATCATGGGAAACCTAGGTAACCTCTATGTTGAGCGATACTTGAACAAAACATACAGAGTGCCTCAGCAAACAGGACTTCAATGGGTCATGGAGTGTTACGGTCGACCTAGATACTTTTATAAAATGTTTCGAATGGGCAATGATGTTTTCATGGCACTTCGTGATTTGCTTGTCTCTGCATATGGTTTGACGTCAACCACTAATGTTTCATCAATTGAGTCACTGGCCATGTTCTTATGGATTGTTGGAGGCCCTCAATCATTTGCTCAAGCTGAGAACCATTTTGTACGATCACTTTGGACAGTTCATACAAAGTTTAAGGAAGTTTTGTTATGTTTGGGCAAGTTAGCGAAATATAACATCAAACCTAGAGATCCTACTTTTAGGCATGAGCATGAAAAGATTAAGGAAGAGCGTTTCTGGCCTCATTTCAAAGGTGCTATTGGTGCCATAGATGGATCACATGTGCCAGTTTCAGTGCCTGCAGATGATGCGGTTAACCATAGATGTCGACATGGTTTCACATCTCAGAATGTGCTTGCAGTATGTGACTTTGACATGAGGTTTACGTTTGTGGTTGCGGGTTGGCCGGGCTGTGCACATGATACAAGGGTCTTGAATCATGCATTAGCACACTTCCCTTCATTTCCTATACCACCCAAAGGTATAATGTAGTAACTGATGTCATCATTAATTATATTCTTATGTGTGACGCTAACTTTGTGTTCTTTTTCAGGGAAATACTATCTTGTCGACTCTGGGTATCCAAACCGAACGGGATACCTTGCTCCTTTTAAGGGAGTACATACCATCTGCCTGAATTTCGTCTTCGCCGTCATCGTCCACCTGAAGGGAAGTACGAGTTGTTTAACTTTTCACATTCATCCCTTTGAAATGTTGTTGAGCGTGCTTTCGGGGTACTCAAGCAGAAATGGCGCATCTTGAAAGGGGTCCCAAGTTTCTCACCTCGTACACAGAAGCATATCATCATTGCTTGCATGGCATTGCATAATTTCATTCGTGATAGCAAGTTGAGTGACAAAGTTTTTGATAATTGTGATGCCGATGATGAGTATGTACCTCCAGTGCTACGAAAGGAGGTGGCACCAACACAAGCGGATCCCGTTGAAGAAGAGGAGAACGAAGATAGCATGAACAATATTCGTAGTAGGATAGCTGATGCTTGTCTTGCCATGGCAAGATAAGTTAGTTATGTCGATGAAGGTCATCATCATGTGAACCATATGTGTTTTCTCTATGCTCCACGTCTTCCATAATAATATTATGGTGTATCTATCTATTTGGATATATGAAACATCAAACCATAATCGTTGAATTGCATATGTGTTACCTATGAGTCATCTTAATTGTCATAATTTTCCTTTGCAAAATGGACATTCAATTGCCTACCATATATGTATCACTGCTCTACGGTCAACAAGGAAATTAACATATTTCACTATGGCCTAAGGGGCATCATAGAACATTCACAGCCAAATCTACAGTTTCACAGTTGTTTCAACCAAACGGCTTCCAGCTTTTCCACAGCAGAATGTTCACAGCTCACAGCTCGCAGCAGCTTTTACAGAATCTGCAGCTCAACCAAACACAGCCTAAGTCTTCTGGCAACACACAACAACATGGTATAGAAACAACCGCTTTATAGATGCTAGCGGATTACACGAGTCTGATATTACATTGAGATAAGAGGCCAAGCGGCACCCACGGTGCGGCTGAACAGTATGTACATTATTTAATGAACATAAAGGGCCCTCGATTACACGAACTACGCGGCAGCGGAAAAACGACGAAGTGGAACTCCATAGCACAGGGACACCAACGTGGACACGGCCTAGACGCAGGAAGCTCTCCGATGTGAAACGACTTGCCTAAAAACTGGCATGACACGCCAGGTCAGTACATTGAATGTACTTGCAAGCTCACAACAAACATAAGCATAATGACAAACAATATCATGACCATTAATCAGGTTAATGCAATGCAAGCAATACTACTAATGCAGTGAAACCAAAATATGCACCGAGTCGCACGAACTCGCTTACCAGACGGGTTTCCTCGTAACCAAACGGTGATCATACCCGGATCACAACTGAAACCAATCACTCATGATCAGCTCATGATCTCCAAATTCATCAGTGCCATCAACAGTTATTTAGTGTGCAAGATTAATTATAAAAGTTAATCCATAGTGTGACTTACTTCCGAGTTGTGCCCATAACCGAGGACGCGGCTATCGATAGATTTAATACACTCTGCAGGGGTAGCGCACTTTACCCACACCACGGAATCCAGGACTCACCCTCCCATTCGGGTGGACCAACGGCATTCCGAGGAAACCCTCCCCTTATCATGACACTCTCCCGGACACTCCGACAAATTCCCTCTCAGGGCTATGTCCTGGGTGGCCCCGTGCCTACCAAAGATACCAACGGCCACCGTCATGGCAAAACGGTCCCAAACGGGGACAAGGTACCATAAAAACAAACGGGCACACAAGGCTATGTCTGCTTACTGGGCCAGGGTATGCACACCCATAGCCTTCCCTCGTTGGAGGCACCGGCGAGAGGCACAACAAAGGATCGAATCAAGACCTCCCACAAGGTAAATGTGGTCGCACTGAGAAAACCCGATTCAGTGGCACCATGACTTGATCAACATCATATTCAAGTTGGTCAACATTATTAACATGTTTAACTTGAATAAAAATTTAAACTACCAAGTCATACGATGCCATGATCATGCAACTACTCGACATGCAAATAATGCAACTCCCTTGCACGGATCAAACTTATCAACATAACGTTCTTGCACTACTCAAGATTAAACTTTACTGGTTCTACCTCAAGTTTTATTATCATGCAATATTTTGACTGACTCATAATTTATATGACAAAATCACTAGGAAGAGAACAATCATTATTTATCATAGCAATATAACTAAAGCAAAATTTTATTCTACTGAACCAAACTAGTCCATGCATTCAACCAATAACTTAAACAAGCAGTTCAAGCATGACAAAATAACTAGCAAGCAATCATATGTATTTAACAAAATTTTAAAATGCATATAATAAATCATATTCAAGTAGAAAAATTCATAGATATTGAAATGACACTATCCAAATGCTTGTGTAGCTTGCCTTAGTGTAGAGGAGGGTCACACTCCTCCTGGTTGCCTTCAAGGCAAGTTCCTTCTTCTGAAAATATTTAAAAACCACAAAACAACATATCAAAAACCATTATTAAAATCACCATGAAATTCTAGACAACAAGGAAAATTCCACCTTTTGGTGTGCTGCTAGAGCTTTCTGAAACAAACACAATGCAAATAGAATCAACTCATTTGGACTTATAGGCTAAAAGTTGAGGCTGGTCAAAGTTTTGGTCAAAATCTGATTAAATTTGAATAATTCAGAAAATCCGGGGTGGTGACGTCGGTGGCATAAAGAGGGATTACGCCTCCACTCGTACCGCTTCGGGCGTGAGTGGTGAGGCTGACGCTAGGCCCCACCCGTTAGGAGAGAGAGAGAGAGGGAGAGAGAGATCAGAGCGCGGCGGCGCTCCGCCGGAGCTTACGCCGGTGATGAGTGGGTTTGGGGGTAAACCAGAGGGATAGGAATGGAGAGGGGTTCATGGCACACCTGCCCGTACCCATGGCTTGTCGTGGGATGGCCGGAGCTGCTCGCAACTGAGCTCGCAAGCGACGGTGGCGGACGGGGCTTGCCGGAGAGGAAGAAGGCGATGACGAGGGGCGACTCTAGGGGCTCAGCTGCTTCCTGGCGACACCAGAGGATCCCCAACGACGCGCCCGAGAGGTTTCTAGGGCTATAGGGGCTCGGGAGCGAGGTGGCTGGGCTGCGGGGGTCGCCGGCGATCTCTGGTCGGGGGCGACGGCCAGAGGCCTGCACGACCGGGCTACGATTCTCCTAAGTGGTCGTTGTGGGTGTGAGTAGTGGTGTGAGGCTTGGAATCAAGGAGGGGGCGCTATATATAGTCGGAGCGAGAGGGGGTTGCGTGGCGCCACCGGAGTGCTCTTGGAAGCCAGTGAATGGCGACGAAAGGCGCCAGAGGGAGGGGGCAAGGGTTCAGCGTGAAGGCGGGAGCTGTCCACGCTCGCGGACGAGCACAGGAGGCAAGGGGAGAAGAGGACAAGGGCACGAGCGTACTATGCCTTTTGGCCGCGACGTGCCCGTGCTCGCTGTGGCATCTCCGGCGTCGGCGAGGGCCAGCGAGGGGTCAAGGGTGAAGAGTCGGGGCTGGTGGCGCGGTGCGGCAGTCATCGTCGAGCTCTGGCTCGAGCACGCGCCGAACAGAGGCATTGGCGCTACTCAGAGCGCGTCGAGCACCTGCCAGGCCACTTGTCCACACGCGGTCACCACTCTGGCATGGTCAAAACGGCGCCCACGCGCGGCCAAACCATGTCTGGGCTAAAGTCCATGCAGTGTTTAGTCTAGGAGAGCTGAGGACTCATCGCGAGGCCGACCAGATGTGACGCTACCAACTTGGCAAGTTTCTGACCAGGAACTTGGTCGCCAAGTTTGGCTAGCTTCTAGATGGCCATTAGGGCTGATCTCCCGGGGTTAAGGTTTTCTTAGGAGGGTGAAGAGGCTCAAGAAAAATCAGGGCCAAAGGATCAAGGAAAAATGTACTTGCTGTACAAACTGAAATTTTGGGCCAGAAGAGAAATTATTTTCTATAGCAAAAATACTACAAAAAGTCTTGCAATATTTTTTGCTTGGGAGGGTGGGCCATGGTTCAAAGAATATTCAGGAATTATTTCAGATTTTTGGCAGCAATAAAAATGCGGGTTGCTTTGGAGCACTAGGTTCTGAAATGAGTTTCAGAGGGGAAAATTAATATTTTCCTTTATGAAAAATATTCATTTGATTATTTTGAGGATTATTCAGAGAACTAAAGTTGAATGAGGAGTAGATTGGTCACTTGGGTGAAAGTCAAGGGCATGCCCAAGTGACAAGTCCATTTGAATTGATTCCAAAAACTCAAATCCAAAGCAAAGGCAAAACCATGTCCGGAAAAAGAGAGAAGGCAAAAACCAGGTTGTCACACAGGTATGCCAGTTCGCCGGGTCCTGCCGTGCCAGCGACGACCTCTCCGCATGTGGGAATTTAATCCGGAAGGACCACGGACCCTCCAACACTTATTCGGCACAACGCACAAAGGGATGTGGAAGTTATTCTTGGGACTCGAAAGCAGTGGCCGGATACAACCGAGGACATTGGCCTCAACTGCAACCATCCGAATACCTCGGTAAGCACTCGGCTCCTCAACATAGTTTCAGTTGATTATCCCATATCAATATTCTGAGAAACCTGCCTTCGGCCAGGCATGGATAATGAAGGCGGAACAAATTAGGTGTTTGGCTCTACTTCCCGAAGACTCAGCTGATCCTGTGTTGGCAAGGATGCTGACCCTGGCGCCGTATCAGGTGCCAGCGAAGGAGGACAAAGAGGAGAGCAAAAAGGCCCAAGGTGGCCTCCACTCTAAAGGTACACCGGACACTATGTCCGGGGAGTCCGGAACTCCCTCTTCTGAAGACAAAGGGGAAGAAAAAGCTGATATCCCTTCTCCCGGTGGGAAGAAAAGGATCGCCTCCGAAGACTTGGAGGTGGAGGCTCCCAAGAGAGGGAAGATGTCCATGTTAGATGGTTCATGTTCGAAAGGCGACGTAGCCGCACAGTTCCTCCATAAGGACATGCCTTTCGCCGAATCGTAAGTGACCAAGGGTATTCTAGATATATGACGTTCTTTTCAGGTTACAAGGGTAACACCTTTAATATATGTTTGCAGTCCGGCCTGCAGTCTTCCTCAACAGTCCTCCTCCTCGGGTGACCTGCTTCCGAAGATGATGGAATGCGAGACGCCTCCACATGCTTCCTCGCCCCTTAGGGCAGACGACTTCGAGGTGTCGTCCCGGAGGGTCTCTCCCGATCATCAAGTGGTGCGGGGGGCAATGAAGGCAGCGCCCTAAGGTGATACTTCGGTCGTCAAGGGTTCGGGGTGTGCAGCCCCTACGGGACCAACAATAAAGGCCCCGGACTATCCGGTTTACAGCTGAAGATGACTCTAGGGTCAAGTGAACATATCCCTTCGAAGGAAGTTCGTACCGCAGTCGCTTCCAGGAATCCGGAGGCGCCGGATACGTTGATAGACATGCTGCAAAATGCGTCCGTCTCAGAGGAACATCGTACCTTAATGGGTACGGTAGTTGAGAGGATTCTGTCCGCAAGAAGCGGATTGAATGAAGCCTTCACGGGCCTACTAAGAGGCTTTGAGGTATGTAATGCAATATCTTAACCACGCTTTACATGCAGAATGCGCCTGTGTATAGATAGTAGCCCCTGAGACTCTGGTCGACTTCCACAAGAAGGCGATCAGAGGATCAAAAAGATATGCTTAGGAAATGACATAATTAACTTGAAAACAGGCTGTTACATCAATGACGACTGCCCACGCTGCGGAAGTTGCAGATTTAAAGCAGAAACTGGAGTCAGCGGATGAGGACATTACTAACAGGAGGCTCGACGAGGCACAAGGTATGTTTTGGGGCAGTCAGTTTATGCATGTATAATAATATGAGCACGAAGCTGAGAATTATATACTGGTGCGTGCATAATTGCAGATGGCGTTGCTACGGTTGAGACCCTTCGGGCTGAACTTGCCCGGGCCAAGGAGCAAGCCCGAGTGAGCCATGCGGCTGTCAACAAGGCAGCTGCTGAGTTAAAGGCCGAACAAGCCGCTCGACGCCAGTGTGAGGAGAGAATATCTACCATGGCGCGAGAGCTGAAGGACGCCACTGGCCAATGTGAATTACTCGAGAAGGATAACAAAGCCAAGGCAGCCGAACTCAACAAGACTTTGCAAAAGGCACGAGAGGCACGATCCGAGTCTAGAGCAGCTCAGGAGGAGCTCCGGCAAGCTGGGGAGATAGCGGCTGGTAAGCCCTTTCTATTACAGACTAAATTCGGCGACCCGAAGTATGCCCTGCTTAATCAACTGTGGAGTTCTCCAGACTCATTTTTGGATCCGCCGAAGAGTGTCGCCAATGCGGCGCAGTTTTACCAAGCACAAGACGGACGTGCAGTGGAGAAGCTTTTCTGGTCACAGTTCAACGTGCCAGAGCGTCCGTCGTTGCTGAACGAACAAATGGCCCAGTGGGACGAGCTCCACAAGGTGTCCGGAGCTGCCATGAAGGAAGTCGTGGTCCGGCTGTGGCCAACTGAGCCAATTCCGAACAGTTATTTCGGTTTGGTGCAGCGACTTGTTGATGCGGTGCCGCGTATCGACGCCGTTAAGCGGTCGGCATGCATTGAAGGTGCACGGATGGCTTTTGCCCGGGTCAAGACGTACTGGGCAAAAATGAAGGCCGCCGATGTTGCAGTGAAGAGCCCACCTGGGGGCAAGGACCATCGCACGCCGGAGCAATATTTTGGGGATGTCCTATAGGGCGCCCTCTTGATAGAGGGTCAGTGCTCGAAAGATATTATGTTCGAGTGAATGTATTGGAATTGTGATAACAATATTATGATATATTAAGGCTATGTTATATTTATGCCTTTTGCCTGAAAGGTATTTCCTCCTGTGCGGCCGTTTATCTGTAATCTGAAAGTTTGCTAGTCGTCGGCTTCAGCCCCCTTGCATATAATGCGGGGGTGTTCGGAATAGCAACTGACTACACTTGACCCAATGTCTAGGTCCGTGAAGGAGGTGTCAGTGTGGCGAACTAGGCAATCGGACTATAGGGCTTTAACACCTTCACTTAGCCATAGGATTTTGACCGTGGGTCTACGATATAGCCCCTTGTATGTGCGTGTTTATCCGAATACGGCTGCGCTACATAGGTGACCAGAAAATGGTCCTTCGTGTTACACGGAAAAAATCACAAAAGATTTTAATAAGTCGCTGAGTGGTTGACCAGCTCTCGCCGCATCATGACAGTCAGTTTTCGGCTTCTCTACTAAGGTGTTTAACTAGGTGAACCGGAAACACAATCGCAGTAGTTCTCCCTTTACTACCCTAGCCGATAGAGCAGAACGTAAGGTAGTAAGCACAGGAGCCGGGCAACCCAACTATTGACCAAAGACATGATTCGGAGCTGATGCATATAATGCCAAACTTGTGACGCTGAAGTATGTTGTAGAGCTGTTCGGACTTGTTGGCAATTTAACATGTTGCCATATCGAGCCCCTGGCGATTAGTGCCGAGGTGTGTATGTGAAACCGCCGTAGAAGTAAAATATAGTTCTATGAGGAAACGTAAGTACTGAAGACGGATTATGTTCACTGGAATCTGATTGATACGTCGAATGCAATCTTACAGATTGTAACACCCCTACCCAGGTCATTTTACATGCCAGGGGTCGAAGGCTGACGGAAAAGGCTATATCCAGGTTTTAAATAGAGTGTTTGGTCTAAGAAATCTTTTGGACCTCCTGTCGCACGTCTGCCCAGCCTTTGCCTCAGCGAAGAGATTCCTTAAAAGGAGCAATCTCTGGTTGCCTGGATGAAATTGGGCTCTGAAAGAGTCCTTAAAGGTTCGTAGGACGAACAGGCTTTGATTCATCTGTGACAAAAGATAAAAAATAGTTAAAAGGAAAGGGGAAAAGTTGTAGGGGGACAAACCGTGTTGTAGGCCTGTCCACATTGTGCCTCCGCCGATGACCAATGTATTTTAAGTGCATAATGATGCACGCGCGATGCGGCGAACGACGGAGGCGGAACTGTTAATCCAGCTCTAAAATTGACCGGTCTTGTGTAATAGAGGCTGGTGGCTTAACGGCCGATGAGGTATGCGGTTTAACAAGTCCGCTTTGTACTACGGCTGTGATGGCCGTGGTATACTCCTCGGAACGGAGGGGGTGTTCCGTGTTTCCATTGATTGTTATGACGCCGCGTGGACCGGGCATCTTAAGCTTTAGATAGGCGTAGTGTGGGACCGCATTGAAACGAGCGAACGCGGTCCGCCAAAGCAGTTCATGGTATCCACAGTAGAACGGAACAATATCGAAGATTAAGACTTTGCTTTGGAAGTTGTCCGGCGAACCGAAGATGACTTCCAGTGTGATCTAGCCCGTACAATGAGCTTCTTCGCCAGGTATTACACCTTTGAAGGTAGTTGTGGTGGGCTTGATCCTTGAGGGATCAATGCCCATTTTGTGAACAGTGTCTTGATAGAGCAAATTAAGGCTACTGCCGCCGTCCAAAAGGACTCGTGTGAGATGGAATCCATCAATGATTGGGTCAAGGATCGGAGCTACCGAACCTTTGTGACGGACACCTGTTGGGTGGTCATTGCGATCAAAAGTGATCGGACAGGCTGCCCATGGGTTAAATTTTGATACAACCGGCTTTATGGCGTAGTCGTCTCCTAGTGCACGCTTGCGCTCCCTCGTAGGGATGTGCGTCACAGATATCATGTTTACTGTTTTTACTTTGGGGGGAAATTGCTTTTGACCCCCGGCGTTTGGCTGGCGAGTCTCCTCGTCTTCGCTGTCACTAGGCGGCCCCTTCCCTTTGTGTTCGGCTTTGAGCTTGCTTGCTTGTTTGAAAACCCCACAATTTATGTTGGTATGGTTGGCGGGTTTGTCAGGGCTGCCATGAATTTGACAAGGCCGATCCAGTATCTTGTCTAAACTGGATGTACCATCTTTGTTTGCCTTGAATGGCTTCTTCCGTTGACCGGGTTTGGAACCACTGAATCCGACATTGACCGCCATGTCTTGGGTTCCTACATTGTTGTTTAGATGCTTGTTTTTATTGCATCGAGGCTTGCCATTGCCGTCCCTGACCTCAGAGGTGCCAGTATCGCTGGTGCTATTGTTTCGTCGAGCCAGCCAGCTATCTTCTCCCGCGCAGAAGCGGGTCATCAGTGCGGTAAGAGCTGCCATAGACTTTGGCTTTTCTTGGCCGAGGTGACGGGCCAGCCATTCATCTCGGACGCTATGTTTAAAGGCCGCTAGGGCTTCGGCGTCCGGACAGTCGACGATTTGGTTCTTTTTAATTAAGAACCTAGTCCAGAGCTTCCTGGCTAACTCTCCGGGCTGTTGGATGATGTGACTGAGGTCATCGGCGTCCGGAGGCCGGACATATGTACCTTGGAAGTTGTCGCGAAAGGCATCCTCCAGGTCTTCCCAGTTGCCAACAGAGTTTTCAGCGAGGCTATTTAGCTAGTGCCGGGCTGGTCCCTTTAATTTTAGTGGGAGGTATTTGATGGCATGTAGATCATCGCCACGGGCCATGTGGATATGGAGAAGGAAGATTTAAATCCATACTGCGGGCTCGGTTGTTCCATCATATGATTCGGTATGCATAGGTTTGAACCCTTCTGGGAATTCATGCTCCATTAGTTCATCAGTGAAGCAGAGGGCGTGTGCGGCACCTCTATATCGGGCCAGGTCGTGACGTAGCTTGGATTGAGTTCGTCTGCGGTTTTCGGCCCGGGCGTGATTATACTTGTCACGTACGGCTAGATAGCCATCGTCGCATGTCGGGGCACGCCCCCGTGATCTGTAGATCGATCTGGTCTGACCTGCTCTACTGTCAAGGTCTTGCCGCATGTCATATGCATGTCCCTGAGCTGTTACATCTCTACCTTTACAGCGAGGTAGTATGGGCTGGTGTTCGGCTTGAGTTGCCGTTTTGTCCCAGCCACGAGGTGGTCGGTCAGCCGCATTACGTGCTGATGGTGCGGGCTCGAGGGCCTCGTCGTCGAATTGGGGTAGTGGTGTACGCTTCAGGTAACTTTTGGTTGGGCGCTCGAGGCCGTATTCCTCGGCTGCCAGGACATTAGTCCACCTATCGTTGAGCAGATCTTGATCAACTTGAAGCTGTTGCTGCCTCTTTTTCAGGCTTCTTGCGGTGGCAATTAGCCGGCGCTTAAAGCGCTCCTGATCAAGAGGTTCCTCAGGCACTATAAAATCCTCAGTGCCGAGGCTCACCTCATCCTCGGACAGAGGAAGGTAATTGCTGTCCTCTGAGTCTTCGTTTTCAGCCTGTTCATCGGGGCTAACTTTCCCATCTTCCCGGTCGTCCTGTTCAGAGGTCGGCTCGACGGGTTCTTCTTTGTCTTCGGCATAGTCCGGAGTGTTGTTGCCTCCTGTGCCGATATTGTTGTCTTTTCCACGGCGTGATTTAGATCGGCGCCGCTGGCGTCGGCGCTTTGGCTGTGTCTCAGGAGGTTTATCCTCGACTGGATCTTCTTTATCGTCGCCGCTACCCTCTTTGGGTGTGTCCACCATGTACACGTCATGCGAAGAGGTGGCCGTCCAGCATCCGGTAAACGGCTGGTTTTCGGCCTGCTCTACTCTGGCATCGTCGTCCATACCGTCGATGCCATCGGAGCCGTAATCAAGCATGTCAGTTAAATCCTCGACAGTGGCTATGAAGTGGGTGGTGGGTGGGACATAAAATTCCTTGCTCTCAGCCCCTAGTCCGGGCTAGGCGTAGTTCGGACGTTGCTCCTCTGTAATGACGAGGGATCGCATTATGTCCAGAGCCTCGCTCAAAGGCGAGGTTTGGCCAGAGAGAAGGGAGTCCGTGGAGTACGGCGGGAGGGAGACTCCTTGGCCGGACTCGCACGATGCTGACTCCGAGGGTTCGGAGCCAGTGTCCGGAGAAGGGTCCGGCTTTATAATGGTTGCCAGCGACACTACCTCATCCGGCTCTCCCGTACTGGGTTTAGTAGCCGCAGATAGTCCGGCGGGCTCAGGAATCCCGTCTCGGACATGACGACGCGCTCCGGATCTAGAGCCAGAGCGGGGGTTGGAGTCGTGAATCCTTGTAAGATCAAGTCTCCTCAGATATCCGCGACATAGTCCAGATTTCCAAAACTAATCTGGTGACCTGGGGCGCAGCGATCGATCTGCTCTAGATGGCCAAGCGAGTTGGCCCGCAGTGCGAAGCTGCCGAATATGAAGCTCTGACCGGGGAGGAAAATCTCCCTCAGGGCAGCGTTGTTGTAGACGATGGATGAAGCCATCGAACCTTCCGATGACGACACAATGGAACTCTCAATGAAAGCACCAATGTCGGTGTCAAAACCGGCGGATCTCTGGTAGGGGGTCCCAAACTGTGTGTCTAGGTTCGATGGTAACAGGAGACGGGGGAAACAATGTTTACCCTGGTTCGGGCCCTCTTGATGGAGGTAATACCCTACTTCCTGCTTGATTGATCTTGATGAATATGAGGATCACAAGAGTTGATCTACCACGAGATCGTAATGGCTAAACCCTAGATGTCTACCCTATATGATTATGATTGCCCCTACAGACTAAACCCTCCGGTTTATATAAACACCGGAGGGGCCTAGGGTTGTATAGAGTCAGTTTACAAAGGAAGGAATCTACATATCCGAATGCCAAGCTTGCCATCCACGCAAAGGAGAGTCCCATCCGGACACGGGAAGAAGTATTCTATCTTGTATCTTCGTAGCCCATTAGTCCGGCCCATGTTACATATTCTGGACGCCCGAGGACCCCTTAATACAGGACTCCCTCAGTCTCGAAGGTAGCTCATCGGGGAAAACGTCCTTGAATTCCTGCACTAGATTAGAAAACACTAAAGGTAGATGGTGAGAGGTGTTAGTCCTTGTTGCCTCATCTTTGCACAATAGGACATAGTGCATAACACTTGATGGGTTCTCACACACTTCTCTCATCTCTCTTTTGGTAGCGAATAGCACTAAGTTTTTCTTGTCGGTGATTAGTTGACTTGGTGTCATAGGTCGTAGCACGTACTCCTTTCCCTTCATCTTGAAGCTATAGTGATTGGTTCGCCATTGTGGATGATGTCGCGATCGAATTGCCAAGGTCGTCCAAGTAGGAGATGGCAAACGGACATGGGAACCACATAACACAACAAGGTGTCTTCGTATGCGCCCATCTTGAAGGAGACTTGAACGGTGTGCTCCACTTGAATGGTGCCGGAGTCACTAAGCCATTGGACCATGTAGGGACGGGGATTCTTCATCTTGACCAATTGTAGCTTGGAGCATAGTTCTTCACTTGCCAAGTTATGGCAACTTCCTCTGTCGATGATGACCTTAACGAAACGACTGTTGATGCCCGCCTTGGTGTGGAAGATGTGGCAACGTTGATCTTCGTCTTGTTGGTGTTGAAGTGTCAAGACCTTGGAGACAACGAGAGCGGGGCTTGAGTCATCGTCAAAAAATACTTGGTCATCTTCATTCACTTGCCGGTGCATAGTCACATGCTTAAGGGCTTCCATTTCTTCTTCACTCATGGACTCGTATGTGCCATTGTCGTTGGTGATCATGGTGCACCGATTGGTGCACTCGAATGTCTCGTGGCCTCGGCCTCCACATGTAAAGAATTTGATGGAGCTTGTCTTGATGGTCTCATCCGGTGGAGTTGTAGATGATGAAGCTCTCGGCTTGAAGTTGCTTGTAGTTGGAGGACGACTTGAGGTTGTCAAAGTTTTCTTGTAACTTGACTTGTCGCCTTTGCTTGTTATAGATTTTGTTGAGGTGGAAGGCGCCGTAGTCGTTGAAGCTTTATTGTAGGAGCCGTATGTCTTGGAAGAGTACTTGGCATACTTGTAGTCGTCTTGCACTTGTCGCTCCGCCTTGGTAGCTTGGTGCACTAGCTCTATGAGGTTCGTGTACGGTTGGAAGTCGGTGATCTTCTTGATAGGATGGTTGAGGCCATTCAAGAAACATGCCATGGTTTGCTCCTCATCTTCCGTGACATTAGCTCGTATCATGGCAATCTCCATTTCCTTGTAGTATTCTTCAACGGACTTGGTGCCTTGCTTGCGGAGTTGCAATTTCTTGAAGAGGTCGCGGCCATAGTACGTGGGTACAAAGCGCGCTCTCATGACAACCTTCATTTGAGCCCATGTTTTGATGAGTGGGTCACCTTTTTCTTCTTGCCTCTCAATGACTTGCTCCCACCAAATGAGGACATAGTCTTGGAACTCAAGAGATGCCCATGGCGATATTCTTCTCTTCTTCATAGTTGTGCAAGGGAAAGATCTTGTCAATTTTCAATGCCATGAAAGGTAGTCTTCGGGGTCATTGCTTCTGGCGAACTTAGGCATGGTGAACTTGAGATTGTCGTGGCGTTGCTCGTCATTGCGTATTTGTCGAGGGGGTTGACTTTCTTGCCGTGGTGGAGGATCTTGAGCCGCTTTCTCCTCGTGCTCTTCATGATTAGCTTGACGTTGAGGATGTGGAATTCTTGCATGGTTCCTCATGTCTTGGCGCTCCTCAAGGCGTGCGACTTCTTCTTGTCTCTCTCGGCGAAGGGCCTCTTCTTGTAGACGCACTTGGTGGTTGTGCTCATCGACGGCTCTTGTTGATTCGCGTAGAGCACCTTGGGCTTCAAGGGCTTGTTCCTCATGATGGTGTTGCTCTTTTCGAAGGGCATCGCCATCTTGATGTTCTTGTTGATCTTGGCATATTGGATCTTGCTCTTGGACCGGAGGATCATTAGCTTGGCGACGTATGTCGGCGTTCTGGGAACGGGGCTACCCATACTTGCCTGCCTGCGGCCCATGGCGTGGCTTCATTGACGTCCTAGTACGGCCCACCTTCGGCACCAACCACCCAAGACCCTTGCGAGGGGCCAAGCCTCGCGAGGTGGGCGATGTCAAGACCTCCAGGAGGAGCAGCCTCTGAGGGAGTCCTGGATTAAGGGGTCCTCGGACGTCCGGCCTATGTGACATGGGCCAGACTGATGTGCCATGAAGATACAAGATAGAAGACTTCCTCCCGTGTTCGGATGGGACTCACCTTTGCGTGGAAGGCAAGCTTGGCGTTCGGATATGAAGATTCCTTCCTCTGTAAACCGACTCTGTACAACCCTAGGCCCCTCCGGTGTCTATATAAACCGGAGGGTTTAGTCCGTAGAGGCAATCACAATCATATAGGCTAGACATCTAGGGTTTAGCCATTACAATCTCGTGGTAGATCAACTCTTGTAATCCTCATATTCATCAAGATCAATCAATCAGGAAGTAGGGTATTACCTCCATCAAGAGGGCCCGAACCAGGGTAAACATCGTGTCCCCCGTCTCCTGTTACCATCGACCTTAGACTCATAGTTCGGGACCCCCTACCCGAGATCCGCCGGTTTTGACACCGACATTGGTGCTTTCATTGAGAGTTCTGATGTGACGTCGAAGACAGGATTGATGGCTCACCTTGTTATCAAGGATAGTATCACCTCCGGAAGAGCCCTGGCCTCAGGCCAAACCCTCCAGCTGGGCGGCTTTACCATGATCGCCCGCTCGGCTGTCAAGCCGATGATGACTTCTCAGGTCATCAAAAATCGTCTCCGTGTTGACTCCGAGTACTCCATACGGATGGATCCGGCAGAGTTGTCATCTTTAAACGAGCTCCTGGATCGCATCGCCGCCATGGGGGTCGCTACAGACTATGATCAGATTGGGCTTAAACCCGATCAGGGAGAAATGAAATCTCCGCTAATCACCCATCAGATAGGGGTCGTAGAGGAGCAAAACAAGAACTCTCACTACACCACAACACTGCATCTATGACAGATAGGTTGGTCGGAAAAACAGCGTCCGCTGACAGGAAGTCGGTCGGGAAAGAGTATTGCCGACCGACCGCGTCTGTTGGGCAAAGTCCAGACGGGAAAGCCTTTTGCCGACCGACATATCTTTGCCGACCGACAGTTGGATGGCGATACAAGATATTGCCGACCGAACTTCTGTTGGCACTACTATGAACCTTTCCCGACCGATTTTCCGTTGGTACTGTCCTTGAACTTTTCCCGATCGACTGTTTGACGGTGCAATCTTTGCCGACCGATATTCTCCTGGCTCTGCTATGTATCTTTCCCGACGGACAATTGGATGGTGTTTTTTTTACCAACCGACTCTCCGTTGGCCTTGGCGTAAGCCTTTGCTGACCAATAATAGGACGTTACTTTCTTTTCCCAGCCAACAGTTCGGCAGCGGTTAGTTTAACTGAGCAATAAATATGAACCTGTTATATATTTCTCATCTGCTTTATACAATATCAATCAAGTTGCATATCTCATCACAGCACAATATCAATCAATTTAACTAACTTGCATGTACTCACAAAAAAATAAATCATGACCAAAGAAGGATAAAACAGTAATTCATTCTCATAAGCCTTCCAACATTTATATGTTCCAGTCACCGAATCACTCGATAGGTTTACAAAATGATAGATGCATGTCCATCGATTGATTGTTTGCTCCATTACACAAAATACCCAGATGACAAGACGCCGCCATATAGGTCCACAAAATGATCCTAAAAGACACTGTTTTTGCTCCATTACACAAGATGTCTAGGGAACACGAACTGCCATCTTCATGGTTCCTTCATGGTCCTTTTGTATGTATTACCTACAAAGGATACAAAGTCACCGATGAATTCATGCATTCATAGAGACAATGGTGAAAATAATAATTGCATAAAGCATCAATGGCAGTGGGGTTTTAGTGTTATAAAAAACAGGGCAAGTCCTAAATAATGTGACAACATGTTTAATTAGAATTTGTACTGTGATAGACATAATAGAGCATCAATGCCTGATGGCCATGGAATATATTTCATCAAGAAATATGAGCAATATGCATCATCTGGCTGCAGTTTAGCATACGGCCAATTATTGGGAGCAACACATTCAGGTACAGACTCACGATGGTCTGTTTTTCTAGAAAAAACCACCAATTTTCTTTCTTTCTTTTCTCTGGGCTGGAAAAGACTGCAGTGCGCCTGACGATTATATTTAGAAACCATCAGAGAATTACATATGCACGTTAGTGCCACAAATTATATTAAAGTAAGCCATTAATTTCACAGAAGCATATGTACTGTACATACAAATCTTTATAGGTATAAGAGCCAGAACCTGTGAAACCATCAGGTTATGCATAAGAGAAATAAAGAAGATAGAATGTAATATATGGGCCTAGAAACAGGATTCAGAAAATAGCAAAACTATAAAAAAAAATTGTATGACTACTTTATGGACATGAATCAGGATTCGGTATGAGGATAAAATGTACATATGGACATGAATCTAATTTATTGCTAGTGGCATAACTAAAAAAATTGTATGACTACTTTAAGATCCAAAACTTGCTAATGGCACCTGACCATTATATTCAGAACAGTAGATGTACTTTAGTGCACAAATTAAATTAAATTTAGAAATTATTGTACACTTGTACATCTCCAACAAGTTTATGCGTCGCTGTCTAGTACATCGCTAGTGCTATTTGAGTATCTTGGTGGCTGATGCGTGGGGTCACAATGGCTATGCTATAAATTTTTGGTGTGTGACAGTACCTTAGCAACTTGTGTACTTTGAGCAAAAGAAAGCAGCAAGAAGCATCTCTTTTACAGTACCTTAGCGGCGGGATGAGGAAGATGCCCCTGGTTTGTAGGGTTTCATCTAGCAAAGTGATCATGAGTCAGTATCACACATCAAACAATTTGAGATAAGTGGAAATAACACATATTGTAGGTGATTACCTTGCTAGATGGCCATGCAATGGTCCTTGTGACAGCATCATCGATAATTTGTAAACCATCATCTTCATAAGGCACATTGGCATCCCTTCTGATAGCAACATTGACAAGAACCTCATAAGTTGCTGGTCCAAGGGGCTCTCCGCCCACAATAGTGTCTGGGTCAACTGAGATAATCGTTGCCTTGGTAACAGGAGTTTCAGGACTAGTCCATGCATATAGAAGCACATCCATAATAATCTGAATCAATGATTATTTTAGAAACATGAAAATGAAACAGAATTTAAACATATAGGTAAGGATGTGAAGATTACAAGGCTTTCATCTTCATGGGCTGATGAGCTTCTTGCAGGGGGCTTTGCAACAACTCTTCTATGAACAAATGGCTCTTCATCATCCTGGTCAACATCTTCTTCAGCATCGTTATCTTCCTCAGCTTCAACTCTGGAGTTCTACCAGACAACAATATGGAAATAGAGTTAGTGCATGCAAGATGGATTAATGATGCAATGAAAATATGTGAAAATAGTTCATTACTTGTCGAGAATTGGAACCGTGCTGCGAGCTAGGAGTTTCCAGATTATGCCTTCCTTGTGAAGCTAACATCAATTCCATTCGGTTCATTTGTTCCTCCATTTGTTGTACATGCCCCTGGAGCATGTTAAAGCGATTTTCAGCTTCTCGGCGCCCTTCCATTGCAACTAGAACTCTTGTACTCAGTTTACCCCGTGTACCCGGTGTGCCCAAATCTTGAGGTGTTGGCCCTAGACCTAACACACGGACACGACCCCTGGGCTCCTTCAGTCCACATACACGTGCAAACAAATCACCTTCTTTAATTCTTTTGTCCTTCCATTCAAGGTGCTTTTCAGCACTCTCTATGAGTTCTTTCTGCAAAATGATATTTACTTGCTCTATAAATTGTACTTGTACAATTTCTGAGTAATACTGAAAAATATGGCAAAAGAGACTTACAATTGTTCCTGCTGCCTACGGCACATAACTCCCTTTCCTTTCCCCTTTGTTGCATGTATGTGTTTCGATATAAACTTCATCTCTCTAAGGATCATGCCCAAGTTTGATAGCCTACAATCATTTATTTATTTCAATATGCATTAGTCACTGAATCACAATGGCATATCATTTATAATTGGGGTAATTGTTTTTACCATTTCATTGGCAACACGGGCATGACTCTTGTTGCCAGATGTATGAGGTGCTGCATTGGCACGATTCTTTTTGGCGATAGCACTACGAACAACAAGCAAAAAGTAAAGGAGATTTATCACACATATTGTTTGTGTTTTGAGAATCATTACATGCATATTTGTTTATCTATGTCCAGGACAGAGTGTGCTGCAAAGATATACTACAGTTTTGATTAGCAGGATGACTTACTTCAAATGTTGAAGATCTCCAATAAGTAATAAGGGTATTCCAGTGTAGCGACCCGACCCGAATGGATCAAGTCTCTGTGCTTAAGTGTCATCCCTAGATCGGTATGCTGACACACACAGTACTCGAGGATTTATAACAGAGGTAAATCACATGCATAAAGTAACGTAAATACTATTACCTCAATCCAAATAGCGGAAGTAACAAGGTTGTGGATTCCCATCAACACCAACGGCAAAGTTGAGTGTAGAAATCGTAACCCTAACGTATCACTTACTCGTCGTAAGAATCCTGCAACATGAAACGTTGCAGCCCGAAAACGGGTCAGCACATGGAATATGCTGGCAAATTCACACCATAGAGAAATGATGAACAAAGGCTATCACTACATGCATATATGGCTGGTGGAAAAGCTCTATGGTTATAATGTTTTTGCGAAAAGCCAAATTTTCCCTACTGCAAAGGAATAAATTTTATTTAACTATCATGGTGGTTGTGAAACATTGAGATGGTTGACAGCATCTCAATCCCAATTAAGTATCATCATTAACCCAACAAAATTAATTAAGTAACATGATGAGATTCACATGATAATCCAAGTACTAGATACTCAAGTTGTCCATAACCGGGGACACGGCTAACCATGATTAGTTTGTACACTCTGCAGAGGTTTGCGCACTTTTCCCCACAAGACTCGATCGCCTCCGCTTGATTTTCGCACTACATGATGTTTGAGAAACGGATGACCGAGACACAGTCTTTCAGAAACAATAACTCTTTACTCCGGGTGGACAGTTACACCTACTTTCCCCTACATCTGCTAGCCCACCTCTTTAAGAGATCATGTAACCTACTCAACTATGCTAGAGCCCATAATAGCTTGTGGCTGCACACGGAAGTTTCTAGCATGAATAATCTCATGATCCCTTTGAACCTGGGTGGCGGTACTTAGAAAAACAGGGCAACACTGGGTTCTCCAGGTGCCTCAATCCACCCAGATGTAAGTTTTAGTTGCCACCTTAAGTAAACCATTAATTAACAATCTCACATCTGTCGTGAATATCTCTCAAACCCAATCCACGTCTACTAGCATAGCATGGTGATATAAGAAAACGTAGAAGTAACTCCCAAGGGTTTGATAATAAACAGGGCAATAGGTACTACCTCAACTACTTCCCAATACCCACAATTTAATTAGATCCTAACCATGCAATGTTTGAGGATTTGTCTAATGCAATAAAACTGGGTAGTAAAAGAGGTATGATCAAAGTGTGAACTTGCCTGCAATGTTGATGAAGATGATTCGCACTCAATACTCTGGATAGATCTACTCGTCACACTCCGGTCAATCTATCGTGAGCAAGCAATAGTAACCACACATAAGCAATCAAGCAAAAGAATCAAAGAAAAGATCACAGAAAACTTCGAAAACAAGCAAATAACTCTTGCAACATAAAAAAGTTTCTAACAGTACCAAAATTAGATGGATTTGGCCTTATCAGAAAGTTTAGGTCAAGAGCTTCGCTTTGCAAAAAGAATCAACTCAAACGGAGTTACGGAACTTAAGTTATGAACAAAAGAAGTTTGAATATGAATTTGAACAAATTTCGAAATTTGAAAATTTCAAAAAGTTGACGTGACAGGTTAACTGGATAGGTGAAAACAAGACGAAACTATAGGCGCTGGTTTCATCTAATTTGGATGAACGAGTAAAAAGTTATGGCTATTTGAAAAATCAGGGCCAAGCTGTTTTGCAGAAAAAAATAGCTACGGCTAAAAAAAATTAGGTCTAACGTATAAATACAGAGAACGAATAAATATACCTAAAAGACGACTTCGGAGTGAGGAGACAACTTCCAAAAGTCCCGCCGGAGAGGAGAAATATATTTTTCTTTAAGGAAACTAGTCAAACCAAAATTTTGATTTAACCCAAATTGGATGATTTTTGGAGGCTCTATGGGTCTATATTTATTGGTGGAAAAAAGGCTTAAAGGTCAAAGGCTAGGCAATGTGGGACTAAACGTAAACGAAAAACAAAAAAGAGAAGAGAAAAACGCATGGGCCTAAAGCCTCGGCCGGCCGCGCGTGCGTGCAGCAGTTTTTTTTCCAAACACTAAAAAAAGGGAAAAAATATTTTTTTTTGCAAACATAACCAAAAAAACATGGGCTGGCATGGGTGCACTGTGCATGTAGGCGACGGATAAAATTTGGGCGGCACGTACAGTTTTTTTCTTTTTTTTGAAACAGAAAGGAAAACTGTATAACGAAAACAAAAATAAAATTGTACATAGGCATATTATATATCAAAATTTTAAGAAAAAGATTTCCTACAGCATGCGCATTTTTCTAGTATTAAATAAAATCCACAAAATTCAAATAAATCAAAGAGTGCTACTGCTCTACTAAAATCCAATAAAAATCATTTTCAAAATACCAAAATTAATTCAAATTTATTTCTCTCCAATTTTCTGTTGTAGGGAATCATGTTACCCTATTTTCCATATATTTTTATTTTGGAGAAAAATAATTTGAATAAAACCCAAATACTCCAAATTGAAAATAATTTCCAAAAGGACTTTAAATTAGATCCTTTTAAACTTCCAACTCATATTTCATATGTTTTGAAGAAGTCATTTTATCTTCTCTCATGAAAATCATTGAGTTGCTTGAAGTTTCTGAATTGGAAATATTTTCAAATGATATTCAAATATTTTCAACACCCCTTTTCATTTAAATAAATGGAAGAAGTCATGTCATCTTCTCTCGAGGGTTTTGTGATGAAAAGAATTTGAATTCATGGAGATCATAAAAGCAAAATGAAAGTTTGGGAAAGTCCTTTTATTCCCTCTCATTTAACTTTCAAAAGATTTCGAATTCACTCACTTTCAGTCAATCAATCACACAACAATCCAACAAACAATCAAATCTATCTATTTATTATAACATTCCAAAATTTAGAATTTTGGGATGTTACATCCAGTCAGCTTCACCAATTCTGCTTTCACGTCTTTTCATAAGTTGTGCATAAGTGAGCGCAGCATCAAACTTGTACCTCTTTAAATTTGACTTCCAATCCTTCCATTTTATGTGTGAAGTGTTGATAACAAAGCTCAAAGCAGTTGAGTCCAGCTCATAAAATGCCTATTAAAATGAGAGAAAACAGGACACTCAGTTAGATGTCACTAAAAAGGAGTGTGTAAGTTATAAATTATGCTCATTTCTACCTTCAAGGTCTCCCACACTAACAACTTTTTTTCTACATCAACATCTCGCAAGTCTAACTCTGCAGGTGGTATATGCTTCCTCACCAAAGTACCAATGAAATTGGCAAATTCAGTTGCATCTGGCCCAAGAGGCTGCCCATCCCCATTAAGTGGAATATGGATTTTGGGTTGATTCAGCCTTTCATATATGTTAGCCTTTCGAGTAATTTTTCTTCCACCTTTCTTTTGACTACCATCATCATCCAGCTCACGAGTAATATCTTCATGCAAGAAAATTAACATAGTCATACAACAATTCTAGTGACATTACGTTACAATATGAACAATTCTAGCAAGTGACATTAGGCTACCTTTGGAAGGCTGATGCTCAGGATCAACATGATCTTGATCTTTTGATACCCTAGACCTCAAAACACGTCCTTCATTCGCGCTTACAGGTGCGCTGGAGGGTGCCTGCATAGATATATATGTTAGTGTTGCAAGCTACATTTGCTTCCTTCAGGTAGAACATGAATGTGATGGAAGCTACATACCTTTCTTTTCTTTTTGGCGGCTTTGTTTGCTTCCATATCTTCCTGCATAGAAGCTCTTGTTTCCCGTACCGCTGCTAGACGTTTATCATTTTCTTCAATCCTCTTACTTCTCAGTAGTTCATACTCTACCGCTTTTAGTTGTTCCTCCATGACTGCACCATCTTTAGCTTTTCCGTTTGCGCTTGCCATTTTTCCTCCTGCAAAAGACACACTACATGAGTACATCGCTGAAAATACAAAACATTAAAGGATCATACACAACTTAGTTTTTTTCAATATCACTTGCTTTAAGAACTAGTCCATCTATATCTGTCCTAGCAGAACCAATGCATCCATCCGCAACACTCACACGTATGGCAGTACATGGATCAGGCAACGTCACACGTAAAACATTACCATTATCATCTTGAGATTCTTCCATGTCATATAATGATGGAACAACAACAGTAGACCACTCAACATCAATGGGATCTTCAACATAGTAAACTTGAGTTGCTTGTGTGGCTAATATGAAGGGCTCGTCTGACATTTTCTCACCGGTATTGAACAAATGCTTGAAATTCACAGAAGTGATTCCAAACTGATCAGTTTGCACCCATTCATCTTCTACACGATTATCAACCCAGTCACATTTGAACAACACTACTTTCCCTTCATGTTGATAGTTCAACTCAAGAATTTCCTTTATGATGCCATAATAGGTTTTGTTTCTTACACTAATATTGTCACCTTTTCCTTTTGTAAAGGATGTGGTTTGTGCAACAAGAGCTACTCCACTACTCTGAAATGGCCGGCCCTCATCATATGATTGTGTATGAAAGTCTATCCCATTTATAGTGTAGCTACTATACTTCATAGCAACCAAGTTTGGCTCTTTAGATAATATTTTTATCTCATGAGGTGCTTCATCGCCCATTTCTGCCACCTGTGATTATGAAATGCTATTGTTACTCTACAATGGGATGGAATTATATGTCTTATAGGTTGACAGTCACATGCCCACTTACGTGCAATTTAAACCACTCATGAAAGGTCTTGTAATGCACATGCTTGACTTCTCGATGACTTCGAACACCAATAGAAGAAAGGTAATCCATATGTTTGCTGCATATAGGTTATATTTAGAGAAAAGTATGTTTTTGGTCCCTCAAGTTCCCATAAAGTATAGGCTTCGTCCCTCAAGATTTTTTGGTATACGTTTGGTCCCTCAAGTCTCAAAACCGGATAAGTTTGGTCCTAAACCAGATTTTGAGTATATTGACCAGTTTTGACCGCCACAAAACCGCCCGATGAACAGTAAATTTGAAAAAAAAAACTTCAAAAAAATCTGAAATTTTTTGGGGCCGAATATGCTTACATGCACAAGATGCGAACAAAATTTCAGGCTCTTTCGGCACGCGAGGAGCTCGTGGCAAAAAGAAAACAAAAATATCTGCCTGATGAATAGTAAATTCGAAAAAAATCAAAACAAAATCAAAAATTTATGAAACTTTTTGGGGTCCAATATGATTAAGTGCGCAAGGTGCGACGAAAATTGTCCTGAAATGAGATCGGACGGGCTCTTGCAAAAATTTTGTCATTTTTTGAAGTTTTTTTTTCAAATTTACTATTCATCGGGCGGTTTTGTGGCGGTCAAACCCGGTCAACATGCTCAAAATCTGGTTTAGGACCAAGCTTATCCGGTTTTGAGACTTGAGGGACCAAATGTATACCAAAATTTTTTGAGGGATCATGTCTATACTTTGTGGGAACTTGAGGGACCAAAAACATACTTTTCTCTTATATTTATCAATTGACAAGGAGGAGAGAAATAACCTAATAGCAATACATAGTAGGGATATCTTACTCTAGGTAGGGTTCTATGTTGTCATAATTGTACAAGACGTATCTGTGGGCTTGCAGCCAAGTTTTGTTATCTAACATCACCATGCACTTGCCAGCCAGCCCTCGACCAATGTTGTGGAAGAAAGGAGTTGTATCACCAACTTCCATATCCAAACCTCCATCATTCCTAGCTCGATTCAACCGACTCTCATCATCCAAATAGTGTGAGCAAAATGTCAAGCTCTCCTCAAACAAATAGCCCTCTGCAATTGATCCTTCCACATGACTATCCTTCCACATGACTTCTGGTGTGGACATGTCCCTTGAGCTTTCCTATATACCTCTCTATAGCCCACATGCTGCGAAAATGTACTGGACCAGCTATCATTGCTTGTGCTGGAAGATGAACCATCAAATGCACCATAATATCGAAAAATGATGGGAGGAATATGGCCTCAAGAAGGCTCAAGGTCTCAGCTATTTCATCCTGCAACCTTTGCATGTCACTTATGCGAATAACTTGTGAGTACATTCGCTTGAAAAATCTGATCACACGAATCAGTACCGCACTCACTCTTTCTGGTAATGTTCTTCTCACTGCAAGTGGCAGCAAGTCTTGCAAAAGGACATGGTTGTCATGGCTCTTGAGCCCAGTTATCTTTTTGTCCTTAACATGCACATTACGGCGTATGTCAGATGCATAACCATTAGGAAACATGGCATTTTTAAATACTTTGCAAAATGTCCTCTGCTGATCAGATTCCATTGTGTAAGGTGCCGAAGGAAAAAAAAACTTCATCATCATCAAGATCAATAGGTTGAAGATCCTTTCTAATATTGAGTGCTTGAAGGCCATATCGAGAATTAATATTATCC
This sequence comes from Triticum aestivum, assembly GCF_018294505.1. Lineage (NCBI taxonomy): Eukaryota > Viridiplantae > Streptophyta > Magnoliopsida > Poales > Poaceae > Triticum > Triticum aestivum. The sequence goes on from NC_057799.1 coordinate 334,514,483, forward strand.
TTGGTTTTTCCATTGACTGCCAACAAAGTGTTAACTATGTTCTCACACACATCTTTTTCTATGTGCATGATATCAAAGTTATGATGCATCTTCAAATCCATCCAATATGGTAGTTTAAACCAAATAGACTTTCTTTTCCAAATGATCAACGGATCCCCTTTCTTGCGTTTCTTAGTTCTAGGCTTCTTCGTTATAGGATCCTTCCCAAACTTGGTTTGCATATTTTCGGTCAGCTCTAAGATTTGCCTACCGTAAAGTGGAACGGGTGTTGTCCCACGTTCTATGTCACCAAATGTGCGTGTATCATACCTCAAGGGGTGATATGCACGTAAGAACCTATGATGCCCCATATAGCAAGTCTTGCTACCATTTTTTAACCTAAGAGAACATAATTGAGAGTGGCATTCAGGGCAAGCTCCTTCTCCAAAGGAAGCACAGGGAACCAAAGACCCAAGACCCGGTTTATCCGTAATTTTGCATATTATGGCAGCATGCAACTGAAAATACTCTCCAGTTGAAGCATCATAGGTCCTAACACCATCAAGAAACATATCTACCATATCATCAACTAGTGGCTCAAGATAGACATCAATATCACTACCAGGAGAATTTCTGCCAGGAATCAACAATGATAGGATGAAATTTGATTGCTTCATAATCATCCAGGGTGGAAAGTTATAAGGAATCAATAATACTGGCCAAATGCTATGGCTGAGATTCATGGATCTAAACGGATTAAAACCATCAGCACATACTACAAGCTTAAGATTTCTGCTGTCTTTTGCAAAATCTTTATTTTTTTATCAAAATCTTTCCAAAGGAGGGAATCTTTAGGATGCCTAATCAAGCCATCTTGTGTGCGCTCTTCTACATGCCATCTTGTGAGAGCCACAGTTCTGCAACACACAAACAACCTTTGAAGCCTCTTCTTTATTGGGAAGTAATGAAGAACCTTCTTAGGAACCTTGTGGACACGTTTCCCATCTGCACTCTTCCTTTCAGACTTCCATCTTGAAGCCTTACATTCTGGGCATAAATTGGCATTGGCATTGTTCTTCCAAAATAGAATGCAATCATTTTCACATGCATGGATATTAACATACCCAAGTCCTAGGCATTTGACTAGTTTTTTTTAGCTTCATTGGAGTTTTTGGGAATTGCGGACTGAGGATAAGCATCTTTTAGTAGATCTAACAGCAGATCAAACCTTCTATCAGACCACCCTCCAAGCTGTTTGGTGTGAAGAAGTCTCACTAGGAAACGAAGCTTTGAGAAATTCTTACAGCCTGGATATAGCTCTTGTCTAGAATCAGCTTCAAGTTTGTGGAGAGATTCTAGAAAAGAATCATCCTGATCTAAACCACAACCATCTTCAAGATCTCCCCCTTTATCCAAACCAGCAGCAAGGTCTCTTAGCAAATCCGATATATCATCGCCCTCATCCCTATCGTCACCCTCATCTAGATTTGGAGGAATGGAAGGAGAAGAGACATGTTCTCCATGAAACATCCACTGTTTGTAGCCATCTACAAATCCCTCGCATACCAGGTGCTCACGGACTTCAGACTCTTCTCTCCAATATGAGTTCACACAGTTTTTGCAAGGACATAAGATTTTATTCTTGACCGATGATTTATTAAATGCAAAGCCTAGGAATTTGGCGAGCCCTTGTAAGTACTTCTCTGTATGCCTAAATGCAAGTGTACATGTGTAGTGTGTTATAATTACTTGAAGTACTATAAATACAGTGGCTCGAAAAAGAAAGGAAGAATCATAGAACCAATTCAATGGTAGTACACATAGCAAAGGTAGATACCACCATAAATAAACACACCAAAGATATGGTTGACTCACCAACTAGTGGAGGATGTCGTGACAAGCACGGAAGGGGATTACTGCGCCGCTGCTGGAAGTTGAGTCGTTGGTAGCAAGAATCCTAATAACCAACCAGATTACACACTACAAAAATCAGTGCCAAACATAAGGAGGTATCTCTACATATTCATGGGATCCACACACATGGAGGGCCTCTGGACCTGAGTGAGGCAGAGGAACTCACTTGAGTGGATGCAATAAGCACGTCGGTGGATAATCTCTTGAAGATGGGCTCCCATGGTGTAGCCTCCTGAAGGAAAAAATGCATAAGAGCCGAAGCCTAAGCAAAACCTTCAATTCATGTTCACACGCAACATTTGCTGGGTTGTGCTAGGAACACACTAAGATAACAACTTCAATAAATCTTGGAGCCACATTTGTTACAAAATACCAACAAGATATTAAGCTTACCAATTTCAGAAATAATATCTGTTTGTTAGCCACTAACTCCTAATCTATCTACCATTTCAGTTATTCACATAATTTCTGAATCAAACAGCCAGACTAAAAGCACTCCATCAACTAATCATATACTAAAAGAAAAATAAACAGTGGACACTCCACACACACCTTGTGCACTAAGGTGGTGTTTGGTTCAAGCAAATATGATGCTAGGTACAATCAAATACCACAAGCTGGTCACTAAGTACCAATGATTTTGCTATTCTTCTTCCTCTGCTCAATGGTACCAATAGTGGTTCTTTGTGCAACCTGCAACAAAAACAAAAGAGAGATGAAGTCAGGTCGCATGTACAGAGAGATGAAAATCCACACTGCGTGAGGTCTACCCATCCCCGCCACATGCGTTCTACGGAAGATCCATGTTCTCCCCGATGAGATTCTCGTTCCACACTGCCGGAGCTCCACGTTCCTCGCCACCGGAGCTACAACATGCCTCTAGGGGGGGGGAGTAGCTGTACCTCAGACGCACGATGCCCCGATACAAGTTGAAGCAGCCACCCGGAGAGAACGGCGCGGGGCGGCGATGGACGGGCAGGACGGCGCGGGGAGGAGATGGACGGGCAGGACGGTGCGGGGCGGCGCAGGGCGGCCAGGGAGGCACGGGACGGCGTGGGGCGGCGCAGGGCGGTCAGGACGGCGTGGCCGAGGCATGACGGCGCGTGGCGGCACAGCAGAGGCAGGACGGCGCGGGGCGGGCAGGACGGCGCAGCGGAGGTCGTGGGACGGCATGGGGAACGACCGGCGGGAGGCGTGGGGCGGCGGTGGAATGGCTGGGATCTAGCAGTGTGTGGCGGCGTGGCTGGGGGAAAATGCTAGGGATTTGGCCCTTCGTGGGGATTGAAGTGATTTGGGGAAAAAACATTTCGCGGGATGGGCCAGACTTCGCGCTAAAATTTGGCCGAGGCCCATTTAGCATCTGACTGTTGGTCGGGATTATTTGCCGACCGATGGTCCATGGGCCATAAGGGAATTCCCGACCAACAGTTCGATGGTATATGTTTTATCATTCCCGACCGACAGTGTGTCACCGTAAAGAATTTTCCAACCCACAGTCTGTTAGAAACTTTCATGGCCAACCGTGGGTCGGCAATAGTGACTTTTTCCCAACACACAACGGTGGTGCATGGTGTAGTGTCTTCCCCTATGTTGAAGACGAGTTATGTTCAGATTTCTGAGCTCGAAGAGCCGGATACCTGTCTGCAGGACGACACTCCCGGCCCTCCGAACCTAGAATCGGGCGTCAAGCCTGGAAAATAATTTAACATCCCGGAGCCCGAACTAATAAGCTCGGTAGTTTTTCAAACTCTGGACTCCAAATTGGGTCAGGGTTCGGATTGAAAGCCACCCACCCACCACAAGCAATATTCGCCAAGCAATTCCGGTCCTTCGAATATATGCGACCTCATGTACGTACGGCAGCAGTCTCAGGAAACAGTCCATCACTTTTGGGCTAGATTTCTCCTTGTCAAAGACAAGATTAAAGATTGCCGCGACGAGGACACGATTGCAGTATTCTGCAATAATTGCACGGACGAAGAAATCCTCAACGCCATCAACCACCGTAGCGTATTACACTCCGCTGACTTAGCAACCATAGTACAGAAGTACTGCGCAATGGAAAGCGCCTGGAAAACTCAAACAGCTCGCTGGGAACCACCGGTCTCCACTCAACCCCTCGGGCGGGCAAAAAGGATGCACCCTCGCGGGGCACCTGACCCCATAGTGAAGAAAACTAAGCCCACTACGGGGCGCGGAACCATTCTGGATGGATGGCTCGATAGGCCATGCAAAATACACACGACACTGGATATCGTACCAACCCACAGCCTTAGAGCATGTTGGATACTCCGGCAAGTGGCCAAGAGCGGCGAGGATATCCTCAATAAGAACACCTCAGAGCAACGCCCCCCGGAGAACGACGACCTCAGAGTATTGACGGTCTTCGAGACTTTCACTTCAAACAATCAGCGCAAAGGGCACTCTGCGGCCTCGCCAAAATTTGCCACGTCGCACCAATAAACCCCTGGAACGACACGACCATAACTTTCAATGCCAGTGACGAACCAAATTTCCGGCAAGTCCGGGCACTAACCGCCTTGGTCCTCAATCCAATTGTGGAAGGCTTTTGGCTCTCTAAAGTGTTCATGGACGGCGGCAGCATGTAGCGACCAGACCTCAAATAGTCTAGTCTCTGTGCATCAGTGTCATCCCTGGATCGGTAATGCTGACACGCACAATACTTTGAAGGATTTATAACAGAGTAGCAATCACACACTTATTACATCGAATAGTTCAAGAGAACTCAATACAATAAATATGGCTTAAGGCCATCTAAAATACGATAGCAGCGGAAGGCTTGGAAGATAAAGTGAGTCCATCAACTCCAACGGCATCACTGAGTATAAGACCACGACCTAAGGCTCCTTACTCGTCGTCTGAAAAGTCTGCAACATGATACGTTGCAGCCCGAAAATGGGTCAGCACATGGAATATGCTGGCAAAGTAACACATAGAGAGTAATGAACAGAATAATGCTATCACTACATGCATATTTGGCTGGTGGAAAGCTCTATGGTTACAGTTTTGCGAAAAGCCAATTTTTCCCTACCACAAAGGAATAAATTTTATTTAACTATCATGGTGGTTGTTAAACATTGAGAAGGTACCTCCAACTCAATCCCAATTAAGAACGTGATTAACCCAATCAAATTAAATTAAGTAACATGATGATGAGATTCACATGATAATCCAAGAACTAGATACTCAAGATGTCCATAACCAGGGACACGACTAATCATGATTAGTTTGTACACTCTGCAGAGGTTTGTGCACTTTTCCCCACAAGACTCGATCGCCTCCGCTTGATTTCTTACACTACATGGTGTTTGAGAAACGGATGACCGAGACACAGTCTTTCAGAAACACTACTCTTTACTCCGGGTGGACAGTTACACCTACTTTCCCCTACATCTGCTAGCCCACCTCTTCAAGAGGTCATGTAACCTACTCAACTATGCTAGAGCCCATAATAGCTTGTGGCTGCACACGGAAGTTTCTAGCATGAATAATCTCATGATCCCTTGGAGTCTGGGTCGCGGTCCATAGGATGATCACACGGGTACTCCGGGATATCCAAAAATACAGGCAACACTGGTTTCTCCAGGTGCCTCAATCCACCCAGATGTAAATGAAAGTAGCCACCTTAAGTTGAACCATAAATTAATAATCTCACATCTATCATGAAGAATTCACTCAAACCCAATCCACGTCTACGAGCATAGCATAGCAATATAAGCAAACGTAGAAGTAACTCCCAAAGGTTTGATAGTAAACAGGACAATAGGTACTACCTCATCTACTTCCCAAAACCCACATATTAATCAAATCCTAATCATGCAACTGTTTGAGGATTGATCTAATGCAATAAAACTGGGTGATGAAAAGTATGATCAAAGTGTTACTTGCCTTGCTGATGATCCATGAAACCTAGAGACTCGTAGTAGCACGCTTCGCACTCCGGGTACTCTATCGCAAACAAACAATACATACATAAGCAATCAAGCAAGGGTGCACGAAATAAAACTCAAAATAAGAGATCTAACCAGAAAGTTCAACTTAAGAACTCTGGTTTGCAAAAAGAATCAATTCAAACGAAGCAACGAAGGTCAAACGGCGAAAGAAACAAGCTTTGTTTACTAATCTGGATCTAAGTCAAATTTTACAGTAGCAAAAACTTGTTTCAGTTGGTTAAACGGAAAGAGAATTTTGAGACGAAACTCTAGGCGCTTGAATCGCCTGATTCCGATAAATGAGCGAAAAGTTATACTAAAACGAAAAACAGATCGGAAATCGCGATCAGGAATAATCGTGGAAAATCCGAGAAAAAGAAAAACTGACGAACAGGCTAACGATCAAACGTTCACTGTCAGTAAAAAAACGAAAACCGTTCGTTAAAATGAACGAACGAACGGGCGTTCTCTATTTAACTAAACCGGGAAAAAAATTAAACCGATCTAATATAAAAAAAACGCATCTCGGTTTCGAAATAAAACCAAACG
>NC_057799.1:334521438-334529508 GCF_018294505.1 Triticum aestivum
GGCGGCGGCGGCGCGGGCAGCGGCGGCGGCTAGGGTTTCGGGGCGGCGGCGACTTGGGCTGAGGCGGGGCTCGGGCCGCGGCTTTAAAGGCCGGCCGGGCTGAGGTGTCCGGGTCGGACACGGCCCGTAAGGCGGTTGACTTAAAAAAAATCGGACATGCAGAAAAAGTGAGAAAATAAATACTAAACGGACTCCAAAAATCCCGAAATAAATTTTCCCCATCCTCTAAAAATAAGCCGGAGAAGATGAACATTTATTTGGGCCCAAAATGAAATTTTGAAAAACGCGTATTTTTCCTAATTCGAATAAAATCAAATAAAATCCAAATAAAATCAAATATTTGTTTTTAATATTTTTCCTTCAATATTTCATTATTTGTCGAGAAGCCATTTTATCCCCTCTCATATATTTTGATATGAAATATTTTCGGAGAGAAAAATAATGAAAACAAATGATCCTATTTTCAAAATTTGAGAAAACCCAAATATGAAAATAACGAAATCCCCAACTCTCTCCGTGGGTCCTTGAGTTGCGTGAAATTTCTAGGATCGCAAATCAAAATGCAATAAAATATGATATGCATGATGATCTAATGTATAACATTCCAAATTGAAAAATTTGGGATGTTACAAACCTACCCCCCTTAAGATGAATCTCGCCCTCGAGATTCGGGTTGGCTAGAAAATAGGTGAGAGTGGTCCTTCCGTAGATCTTCCTATTGCTCCCAGGTGGCTTCATCCTCGGTATGGTGACTCCACTAAACTTTGCAAAACTTGATAACCTTGCCGCGGGTGACTCGGCTGGCATACTCAAGAATCTTAACTGGTTTCTCCTCATAGGTCAAGTCACTATCCAGCTGAATCGCTTCCAATGGCACTGTATCTCGCAGTGGTATCTCAGCCATCTCTGCATGGCACTTCTTCAGCTGAGAAACATGGAACACATCGTGAACTCCCAACAATCCTTCGGGCAATTCCAACTTGTAAGCAACTTCCCCCATACGCTCCAAAACTTTGTATGGTCCTACAAAACGTGGCGCTAACTTTCCCTTAACTCCAAAGCGCTTTACTCCTCGAAGTGGTGATACTTGAAGATAAACTCTGTCTCCGACTTCGTAAACTGTCTCCTTGCATTTAGAATTCGCATAACTCTTCTGCCTGGACTGGGCTACCTTGAGCCTATCGCGAATCAACTTCACTTTCTGTTCAGACTCTTTAATCAAATCTGGTCCAAACAACTGGCAGTCTCCAACTTCGTCCCACAACAACGGTGTCCTGCCCTCCTTCCGTACAGAGCTTCGAAAGGGGCCATCTTCAAACTGGATTGATAACTATTGTTGTAAGAGAACTCTGCATATGGCAAATTGTCGTCCCATCTAGATCCATAATCTAGCGCACAAGCTCTCAGCATGTCCTCCAAAATCTGATTGACTCTCTCGGTCTGTCCGTCTGTCTGTGGATGAAAGGCTGTACTGAACTCTAGCCTGGTACCCAAAGTCTCGTGCAACTGATTCCAAAACTTTGAAGTAAACTGGGTTCCTCTATTTGATACAATGGTCCTCGGAACTCCATGCAGACATACGATCCTGGTCATGTATATCTTTGCCAAATTAGCACTTGTATAAGTGGTCTTTGCTGGGATGAAATGAGCTACCTTCGTCAAACGATCGACTATAACCCATATCGAGTCATAGCCTAAACGAGTCCTGGGCAATCCTATGATAAAATCCATGCCTAGCTTATCCCACTTCCATTCGGGTATCGGCAATGGTTGTAGCAATCCCGCTGGCTTCTGATGCTCTGCCTTTACTCTCTGACATACATCACAAACTGCTACATACTCCGCAATATCCTTCTTCATTCCGGTCCACCAGAAAGTATCCTTCAAATCCAAATACATCTTGGTATTTCCTGGGTGAATCGAATATGGTGAATCATGGGCCTCTTGCAGAATCAACTTCCTGATCTCCGGATCATTGGGCACATAAACGCGGTCCTCAAACCATAAGGTCTCGTGTTCATCCTCATGAAATCCCTTGGCTTTTCCTTTACTCATCCTTTCCTTTATCTCAGCAATTTCCTTGTCTGTTTTCTGAGCTTCTCTGATCTTATCCATCAAAGTAGACTGAATCTCCAATGCTGCTACAAAACCTCTTGGAACTATTTCCAAACATAGTTCACGAAGATCCTCTGCTAACTTCTTGGGTAACTCTCCGGTCATGAGCGTGTTGACATGGCTCTTGCCGCTCAACGCATCGGCTACTATGTTAGCCTTCCCTGGGTGATAATGCAATCTCATATCATAATCCTTAATGAGCTCCAACCATCTCCTTTGCATGAGATTCAACTCCTTCTGCGTGAAAATGTACTTCAAACTCTTGTGATCCATGTACACCTCACAATGGTTTCCGATGAGAAAATGTCTCCATGTCTTCAACGCATGCACTACAGCTGCTAACTCCAAATCATGTGTAGCATAATTCAACTCATGGGGTTTAAGATATCGTGAGGCATATGAAACAACTCTTCCCTCCTGCATTAGTACTTCCCCAAGTCCTCGACGAGAAGCGTCGCAATATACTTCATAATCCTTGCATTGATCTGGCAGAATCAACACTGGCGCTGTAACCAAACATTTCTTCAATTCCTGGAAACTAGCCTCACCATTCCTCAGTCCAAATGAATTTGGTGTCCTTCTTCAACAACTCCGTCATAGGCTTTGCAATCTTCGAGAAATTCTCGATGAATCTCCGGTAATATCCTGCGAGTCCAAGAAAACTCCGGATTTCTCCAACTGTCGTGGGTGCTTCCCAATTTGTCATAGTGTTAACCTTGGTGGGATCTACTGCTATTCCTTCTCCGGATATAAGATGTCCAAGGAATCCAACTTCCTTTAACCAAAACTCGCCCTTGCTGAACTTGGCATATAACCGATGTTCTCTGAGCTTTCCAAGTACCAAACGCAAATGCTCCTTATGCTCTTCTTCATTCTTCGAATAGACCGGAATATCATCAATGAACACTACGATGAACTTATCCAAAAACTCCATAAACACTTTGTTCATCATGTTCATGAAATAGGCAGGTGCGTTAGTCAGGCCAAATGACATAACGGTGTACTCATATAGCCCATACCTTGTGGTAAAAGCTGTCTTGGGTATATCCTGCTCTCGAATCTTAAACTGGTGGTATCCTGATCGCAAATCAATCTTGGAAAATACTTTAGCTCCTTGTAGTCGGTCAAACAGATCATTGATCATCGGCAGTGGGTACTTGTTCTTGATTGTTACTTCATTCAATCCACGATAATCAACAACCATCCTCAACGATCCATCTTTCTTCTCAACTAGAAGTACGGGTGATCCCCAAGGTGACGAACTTGGGCGAATATATCCTTTATCTAGTAACTCCTTAATCCGCTTCTTAATTTCTTCCAAATCCTTAGCGGGCATCCTGTACGGTCTCTTAGATATTGGCCCAGTGCCTGGCAAAAGATCAATCAAAAACTCGATGTCTCTATCCGGTGGCATGCCTGGCAACTCCTCTGGAGATACGTCAGGGAATTCCTTCACCACTGGTACTTCCTCCTGTACAACTCCTGATAAGGAATTCACTTGAGTCCTCTTCGGCACGTGTCGGGATACATACTTAATCCTTCTTCCTTCTGGGGTAGTAAGCAAAATTGTCTTACTGGCGCAATCGATGTTTCCTCCATACATCGATAGCCAATCCATTCCCAAAATCACATCCAAACCTTGTGACTCCAAAACTATTAGGTCTGAGGGGAAAACATGCCTACCTATGGCCAATGGCAACTGAAAACATCCTTGGCTTGCCATATACTTTGCTCCTGGCGAGGTTACTAACATAGGTGTTCTAAGAACTTTGGTGGGCAACTTAAACTTATCCAAAAATCCCCTTGATATGTATGAATGTGATGCACTAGTATCAAAAAGAACGATTGCAGTAAATGACTTAACCAAGAACTTACCTATTACTGCATCAGGCTGTGCTTCAACCTCGTCCACATTAACGTGGTTCACCTGTCCCCTGTTGAAAAGGTTCGGCTTCTTCCCCGAGCTTCCATTGCCATTTCCATTCTTTGCTTCTGGACAATCAGTGGCATAATGTCCAGTCTTCTGGCACTTGAAACAGGTAACGTGGCTTAGATCCCTCTTGGCTGGGGTTGATGGGTTGGTACGGTTCTGTCCGTTGCTTCCTCCGTTCCCATTGCCATCCTTGGGGCCACTATGATTGTGCGAACTTCCTCCATTGTGATTGTGACCTCCATGGTTATGCTGAAGGTGTCCTCCCGAGTTTGGGGTAAAACGAGGCTTCTGGTGTGCTCCTGTACTGTACTTTCCTTGTCCATACTTCCTCTTACGACTCTCAATCTGCTGTTGCTTCCCTTCAATCATGAGAGCTCTATCTACCAACTCCTGGTAGTTGTTAAAAGTTGCCACCATCAACTGCATGCTCAGCTCATCATTCAGTCCTTCCAGAAACTTCTCTTGCTTAGCTGCATCCGTAGCAACATCATCTGGGGAATAACGTGCTAACTTACTAAAATCCTCCACGTACTGGCCAACGGTACGTCCTCCTTGGCGTAAGTTGCGAAACTCACGCTTGTTCATGGCCATAGCTCCTGCTGAAACATGGGCAGTACGGAAAGCTTGCTGAAACTGGTCCCATGTGACAGTGTCAATGGGGTGAGTGGCTGTGTAATTCTCCCACCATGATGCTGCGGGTCCATCAAGCTGATGTGTGGCAAAACGCACTCTCTCCGCATCTGTGCATCCTGCAGTGGTCAGCTCCCTTCCAACCTTGCGGAGCCAATCATCTGCCACAATCGGCTCGGTGGTACTGGAAAACACCGGTGGATTCAGCCTAAGAAATCGGGCTAAGTGATCAACAGGTGGTGGTGGTGGTGGGTTGTTGTTGTTGTTGTTGCCTTGGTTTTGAACTAGCACTTGCATCAGGGCATTCTGCTGCTGAATCAACTGAGTGATCTCCTGTGGGAAAACAAATCCGGTGTCGCGTCTCGGAGGCATCTGATGGTTTAGAAAAGATGAGAAAATAGAATAGAATGAGGTCTAGAGGGAAAACACTACCCATATGCACATGAGACAAACACAATCAGATCACTCCAATCAATTCAAACAAGGCATACAATCGATCTAACTATCGTTACAAAGTGCTTGGACTATAATATATACATGGTGGAATACTACTACTAATTTGGTGGTCTACTAGAAAAATTGCTCAGTTGAAGAGTCCATGATATCTGCTTCGGCTTCATCCTCCAAATCATCCTCACTAGGGTCCGAGTCGGTGTCGTCAATGATGATGTAATTCTCCGGGCAAGTAGAATCGTCATCATCTCCTCCTGGTGGTGGGTCTCCCATGAAAACTCCTAGCTTCTTTGTCAGGTCGTCATTCTTCTCCACTAGTGCGATGATTTCCTCCATATAATCCTCGCGTGTAGCCTTGAGTTCTTCCTCCAGTTCCATGATCCTAGTCTTTGCCTTCTTCAGTTCTATCATGTCTGCGCACATCTGGTTCTCCTGGCGACGAATGTGCTGGTTTAACTCCTGGATGAAAGCTGCAATAGATCTATCCTTCCTGGTACTGATCATCTCCCATTGCTCGTCTCGGCGCCCACAAATCTGATAGATAGTATCCTTGAGATCATTGTGGTACACTTCTCCAATGCGTCCCATGGTGATGTGGGCTGCCATGCTCTTACCTAGACTCCAGGTTGGTGCATCAAAGGAAAACTCTATGGGCTCAGTGATTGGCGTGAACGTCCTTCCTGGAACTTGAACTTGAATCATCCAGCGCTCCTCTTCTGGTAGTGTGGCGTTGTAGGTTCCGGTGAAGCTTGGTATTCCGATGTTCAGGTACTTAGTAACTTCCTTCAAGTGTCATCCAAAAGGTGTATCCTCATCTGGTTGCGCGAACTTGTTCCTTGCATCCGCCATCCTAAAAGAGTGGAAGAAAGGAGAGGATTCAGAAATGAGAAGAGAGTAGTGATCTAGGGCTTTAGCTTAGTGGTCGTGTCCTACAGTCAGCGTGTGCTCTGATACCATCTCTGTAGCGACCAGACCTCAAACAGTCTAGTCTCTGTGCATCAGTGTCATCCCTGGATCGGTAATGCTAACACGCACAGTACTTTGAAGGATTTATAACAGAGTAGAAATCACACACTTATTACATCGAATAGTTCAAGAGAACTCAATACAATAAATATGGCTTAAGGCCATCTAAAATACGATAACAGCGGAAGGCTTGGAAGATAAAGTGAGTCCATCAACTCCAACGGCATCACTGAGTATAAGACCACGACCTAAGGCTCCTTACTCGTCGTCTGAAAAGTCTGCAACATGATACGTTACAGCCCGAAAACGGGTCAGCACATGGAATATGCTGGCAAAGTAACACATAGAGAGTAATGAACAGAATAATGCTATCACTACATGCATATTTGGCTGGTGGAAAGCTCTATGGTTACAGTTTTGCGAAAAGCCAATTTTTCCCTACCACAAAGGAATAAATTTTATTTAACTATCATGGTGGTTGTTAAACATTGAGAAGGTACCTCCAACTCAATCCCAATTAAGAACGTGATTAACCCAATCAAATTAAATTAAGTAAAGTGATGATGAGATTCACATGATAATCCAAGAACTAGATACTCAAGATGTCCATAACCGGGGACACGGCTAATCATGATTAGTTGGTACACTCTGTAGAGGTTTGTGCACTTTTCCCCACAAGACTCGATCGCCTCCGCTTGATTTCTCGCACTACATGGTGTTTGAGAAACGGATGACCGAGAAACAGTCTTTCAGAAACACTACTCTTTACTCCAGGTAGACAGTTACACCTACTTTCCCCTACATCTGCTAGCCCACCTCTTCAAGAGGTCATGTAACCTACTCAACTATGCTAGAGCCCATAATAGCTTGTGGCTGCACACGGAAGTTTCTAGCATGAATAATCTCATGATCCCTTTGAGTCTGGGTGGCGGTCCATAGGATGATCACACGGGTACTCCGGGATATCCAAAAATACAGGCAACACTGGTTTCTCCAGGTGCCTCAATCCACCGAGATGTAAATTAAAGTAGCCACCTTAAGTTGAACCATAAATTAATAATCTCACATCTGTCATGAAGAATTCACTCAAACCCAATCCACGTCTACGAGCATAGCATAGCAATATAAGCAAACGTAGAAGTAACTCCCAAAGGTTTGATAGTAAACAGGACAATAGGTACTACCTCATCTACTTCCCAAAACCCACATATTAATCAAATCCTAATCATGCAACTGTTTGAGGATTGATCTAATGCAATAAAACTGGGTGATGAAAAGTATGATCAAAGTGTTACTTGCCTTGCTGATGATCCATGAAACCTAGAGACTCGTAGTAGCACGCTTCGCACTCCGGGTACTCTATCGCAAACAAACAATACATACATAAGCAATCAAGCAAGGGTGCACGAAATAAAACTCAACATAAGAGATCTAACCAGAAATTTCAACTTAAGAACTCCGGTTTGCAAAAAGAATCAATTCAAACGAAGCAACGAAGGTCAAACAGCGAAAGAAACAAGCTTCGTTTACTAATCTGGATCTAAGTCAAATTTTACAGTAGCCAAAACTTGTTTGAGTTGGTTAAACGGAAAGAGAATTTCGAGACGAAACTCTAGGCGCTTGAATCGCCTGATTCCGATAAACGAGCGAAAAGTTATACTAAAACGAAAAACAGATCGGAAATCTCGATCAGGAATAATCGCGGAAAATCCGAGAAAAAGAAAAACTGACGAACAGGCTAACGATCGAACGTTCGCGGTCTGTAAAAAAGACGAAAACCGTTCGTTAAAACGCGCTATTTAACTAAACCGGGGAAAAAATAAACCGATCTAATATAAATAATGCATCTCGGTTTCGAAATAAAACCGAACGGTTTTCAAGAAAAACTGGCGGCTACCTCGGTTCACGTGACGGCAGCAGCGGCGAGCGGCTCCGGCGGGTGGCGGCGTCGGGCGAGAGGCTGCGGGGCTCCG